>NC_090923.1:223999021-224209021 GCF_040938575.1 Ambystoma mexicanum | reverse complement strand
AGAAAGCTGTAAGCGCTAGCTACAAAGTGTTTAAAACAACCCTTGATTGAATAAACAATCATGCTTCTGTTAAGTCTATATCATTAACAAATTCCACTAAACCGATATCCGCAGATGTTATGTCTTCAAGTGCGGTAATTTCCGCACAAATATTGAAAAAACTAGCACGATTAAGGTCATATGTGGCAAAAGGATAGCCACGACATTTGATGAGTAGGCGATGATGATGTTTGTATTGGCCTTTACCAACATGTCTAGACATCCCGGGGTCATGCTCAGTCTGTTGGATCCTGGGCGACCTACTGTCAGTTGAGGTGCCCATAATCCCCTGCTCAGCAGACTCATGTGGTGCCGTTATTTGTAACATTTTAGGACCTTTCCACAGAAGCTCAATATTGGGCATTTATTTATGAGTAATTTGCTAAATTGATCAGGATTGCTACGTATACCTTGATTAGCTGACCTGATGGTTTGTGTGAGGGTTTCATTTTCTCTGGTATATTTTTCAAAAGAGACTCGTATTTCTTCACGTAGATCTTGCAACATGCTAACAGTATTATTTAAATGTGTATTTCCCACTTCTACATGAGTACCATGCACTTAATTGGCTTGACACTCACCAATAGGAGATGAGTAGCACTGCACGAGAGCATCATTTGACTTAAGAGTGTTTTGCAAAAGACGCCTGTACATCTTTGCGTAAATTCTGTATGATGTCAACAGTTGAGCATGATGCATTTCCATGGGTGACTAAAGTTTTGGACGGAGCTACTACAGAACTCATTGCTTGGACTGCATCAACGGCTAAAAGATTTGGAAGGGCCGCTGTATCTGCAGCTATAGCTTGAGTGGACATAACCATATTTAAACCTTGCACATCATCTCCCATCGGTTTTTTGGATGAAGGTACCGCGATAGCAAGCAAGTCGTCTAGTGGTTTATATTTTAGGGCTTCTTTTCTCCTAAGCTGATTTTCAAAGTTTAAATTCAATTTACTTTTTTTCCTGGCCGAGATCACTAGTTTTGTAGCTTTTTTAACTTTCAACACGGAATTACTGTTAACAGTGGATTGCTGAGTTATAAGGTCAGTAACCTGCTCAGTAGACCGAGTAGGAGCTGACACCTGGGCTTTCAAATTGGTAAACATAGATGCAAATGATATTCCTTGTATTTTCCGGGTTACCCCGATTGGGTCAACAAGGACTGGTTGAACACTTATGCCTTGGATATTAAGTGAAGTAATTTGCACTTTTGAGGTTATCTCTGTCAAGTTACCGGGTACTAATTGAGTGCTTGGTTCTTGGACGGCATCTGCTGCAAGGTTGGAATTTTTTGCTAAGTTTACCAACAAGTCTCCCGTCATGTCCGGTTTTTGAGGTACACTCGTTTGGGTAGATTGAGTTATGAACTTCAATAAAAGTGGACAAGATATTGGAATTTGCGCTTGCTTTTCTTTTTTAAGTAGTGAATAAATCAAATGTACTTCTCTTGCCTGACATGATATTTTTTCTTGTAATGATTCATATAGTTTTGCTAAGGACAATAGTGCTGTATTCATTGCACTTAACGTGTTATTTAATGCCGGAGCCTCAGGAAAAGAGAACCTATTGTCTTTATATGGCATCTGACTATCACGTATAAAGTACGGATGATTGTTGTCAGGTTCATTAAATCTAGTGCGTCTAGGTGTTGGGGCTACAAAGGATAGATTTGAGATGCTAGATGGAGATTTCTTGAAAAGTACTGGAGATTTATCTAGTTCTGGATTCAGTTTTTCCACTGAGGGAATAGAAGCTTGAGTTTGTACATTTTCAACGCAAGAGGTATGCATATGTGAGTTTTCAGCGAATTGTATCAGATCCCACGTATTGGAACATATATACATGACCTCAGGTGTTTCGAGATCATGTGGACTGGACTCATTCATAGAGGCTAAGGTATTGTCACTAAATTCACCCACGGCTGTTAATTTTCCATATTCAGCTCGTAATAAATGCTGAGCAGCAACGGAACACAAAGGTACAGCCGAGGGCGATTTAGCCGCTAGTGGTTCTACTTGAACATCGGTACTGATACTTACTTGGGAAAGACCTATTTCTCCGGTTGTATAAGCTAATGCAATTGTTGCGTCTGCTACTTCTCTTCCTGCCTGTTGCAATTGTACAATTGTAGAATATGCTTTTGGATCAGACACTATTTCCTTAGAGAGCATATTTAGAGTAATTGGTACTTCAGTAAGAGCCAAAGCATTAGAACAAATAGCCTGAGGAGTTTGGACCAAAGACATATTACATATTGGTAGCATATTGGTCTCACTTTGTGGGGGGACAGAATTAGTTGTTTCCGACCCCACAACGTCTAATGTACAGAAAGTGCGAATATCTATATTTAAGGAACTCGCTCGTTTTTTGTCTGTTTTGGCTTTAAGTCTTTTAACAATTAAACCTTTTTTGGTTATAGGGCGGACCAGTTTATATGTGTTTACCACATGCTCTGGCATGCCTGTTTTCAGTGAATTTATTAACCGGGACATAGTCAACACAAAGTTAAATAATAATAATATCAAAAGAAAAATAAAATAAATACACAAAATCTAATCACCTTGTTCCACGCTCACACCAGCTCTCCCGCTATCTAATTAGACAGCGAGATAGCAATAGACTTAACAATTCACTTAGGCAATCGCGTATGCGAAATAATAATAAAAAAGTAGCAAACGTTTGGTAGAAGGATACATTCAACAGACTACACAGAACAAAACAAATAACACATAAATCATAATAATATTTAAAAAAACAAAAAGGGCAAGTTCACAGCCACTAAATATCAAATAGTCACCAAGTTAATTCGCCTACCCAATAATGCCAATTCCAGCAAAAACACACTTATAGTCAAAGTTCATAGGCAATCCACCAGCAAAAGTCAAATCACCTCCTAACTGTTTTCAGAGTGAGCACCTCCAGCTCCGAACAGCCGCACAACAGCCTGTGGCCTTGACCCCGATGGGCTTAACGCTGCAAGGGTGGTTGGAGCAGCGTTAAATGCTGTAAAAGTGTCACGTGCACGCTGGTTAGCTCCGCCTCCTCCTGAAGGCAGGCGTCTCAGCAAGAGCCTCTTGTGGCTCGCAGTGCTGGGAATCAGGCTGCTGGTAAGAAAACGTTCGTTTTTCAAATGTAATCCTTATAAAAGTCTGCTGCCAACGAGATGGCATGCAAATGGTGAAAATTGAGCTGTTCAAACACCTCGTGAAAAAACAAGTTGCTAAAAAATGGCACAAAATCTAGTCCAGACACCTAGTTTCTTTGGCCCAGATAACGGCGATTATATTACAAGGAGAAAGCAACACCTTCTTTTTGTCGAACAGTCTCAAGACACCTAAGCAGACACTGGCTGCCTATGAAATACAAGAGATATGTTCACTTGAACCCAAACATTACCTCGACAGATGTATCTTGAAGGCTTTGATCAGGATTCTGCATTAGGGGATTACCTCGTTTGGGTCTATGGGGCAGTTGTGCTTGCCTTGCCCCTGAGTGTTAATTGTAGATCACCTAGCATTAGGTCGTAAGAGTGGTTCGTGTGAAGGAATGCAGGCGGATGCAAGTAGTGTACATTTGGACATCCAGATAGGGAGTTTTGGCTAACCGATCTTATATAAGATCCTGCCACTATAGCTTTGATTTACAGGAGAAAAATCAGAAATGCAAAACTGTCAAAAAGAATTATTAGAATTTCCGAGAAATAATGCAAGAATCGTCGGATACAGCACATGGGGGGCTGAGGTTGACCCCCCTAGAAAATAGGCCAGCCTCAGGGAGTTTGCTAAATTTTCAATGATAGTCAACATTGTTGAACCTCACTAGTATTGTGTTTTAGGTATAGCTGTTATGTGGTGCTGTAAGCACTGCCTGTAAGATGAAAGTATTGGCATGGGAAATAAACACAGGAGAGAGATGGGCTGTGAGCATGGACTCACAGCCTGAGGGTGTTGTTTTTTTTTTTAACCTATCTATTCACTGCCTGGGGCTGTAGTCCAATCTGGACATTTCTTTGAACCAAGGGGATACTAATGTTAATTGTAAGCAGACTTCAGAAAGGGAATGGCTTAATTACAGCAATAAACTAGCTTCTGGTCTGATAACATTTCTCAAATAAGTGTGCCTTCAGGCACTTGATTTATAAGTAATGTGTTTGACCTTACATCTGTCCTGGCAGTGAAGTCTTGTTAAAAACACCATTGGCAGAGACAACTGTTTCAGCACTTTTATAGGCATTAAATCGGAACAAGCTATAATATGGCCAGGTACTAACACCATTTTCCAGCTGTTGCCATCTTATGGACGGGTAACACCATTATGGTATTTCCGAATGCCCACACAAAAACCAAAACTGTTGGCTTTGCCAATGCTTGCTTGGGTCTTGTGGATACGCTTATAGAATTAGGAGTCTTTGGTAACTGAGTTTGCCGAAGCCTGGGTTGGGATCAAGTCGAGAAATAGATGGACTCATAGTGAGAATGTAAATAGTAACTTTTGGACTGTCACAGTGCGTTCCCCAAGTGAGGCTCAAAACTCTTCCTTCCGCAGCAATTGGCAGAAGGGTTTCAGGGAAGAGAAAGAGTGGGTGCCAAGGTGTTGATCGCGGGTGATGTGGTCAACAGCAGATGCATATGTCTTATAGCGATAACAGTCTGTTAGGCAGAAACCTGTGCAGTTCCCTCTGGGACCACTGCAAAAGATTTAAGACTACAGGTGGTTGGCAGTAAACCCAATTGGTAGCAGTCTGTACCACTCAGATTTACCTGGTAGCTGTGGCTGAGCAGTCAGACTTCTCTCAAGAAGAGTTAGGCAGTATACAGAGTATTCACAATAGGTCAAAAGAACACAGTAGAACAAGCAAACACTGACCAGAACTTGGTGTAAAAGAGATATAATTATTTATTTCAAAACACATCTAGTTAAACACACTGGCACAAATATTAAGCAGTTCAAAAACACGGTCACTAAAAGATATACACTCCCTTCAACGATTATTTAGACAAGTCTTAAGTAAAGCAACACTTATTTTCAGACAGCGGTGAGCGCTTAACGAAGCTGGCACTCTAATCAATCGGTTAGAAAGGGAGAGAAAGGCAGAGCAAACGTAGAAACAGATCCCAACACTTTCGGAAGAACACAGTAGGAGAAGAAGACAGATTAAAACCGTAAAGTCAAAGTTAACAAGGCCGGACCCACTTTAAGAGGCTCCGGACGAAATGTGTCCAAGGTCACACAGTTGAAAGTGCCCAAAAGTCTCGCAAGGGTTCAGAAAGATTTGGACCAATAGAAAGGGACCAGTTAGATGGTCAAGGCGGCCAGCCCAGTCCAGAAGGTTAAGGGATTATCGTTACCTTGTAGCAATCTTTAGAAAGGGAGGCATGGCGGACACGGTACCTTAAAAATGGTGAGAACGCTCCAGCGGGGGCAGTGGTTCCTGGCAGCGGGTGCAAGTTGGTGCTTCGTCCGGGGGAAGAGAGGATCTCGTCGTGGAGGAAAACAGGAGTCTGTTGCACTACCAGGGAAGAAACCAGCCGCAGAGTTCTCAATTAAAAGGAGCGATCCTTTTATTCGCGGTCCAGTGGTAAGTGGCCATCCGGTTGCCGGGGTGCTTGGCACGGGCAATTCGACCACAAGATGTCCTGGGATGTGAGAAAAGAAGGTAAACTGGTTGTGCCTACCAGTCAAGGGAAGAAGACTCTCCAGCTGGGAGATCTCCTCTGTCGTCGGGAAGTGGTGAGTTGGTTCAGCAGGGCTCCACCGGTGGTGTCGTCGTAGCAGGTCGGCTCAGCTTCTCCCTCGTCGGATTTTCAGGTCCTGTGGCGACTTCTTAAGTTCCAGTCCCAAAAGCCCTGCTTTTATGCAAGAAACCCCCATTCATTCAGCCTAGCTGTCAATATAAACATGCTAAGTGGTGAGCCTGCCGGCTCACCACTTGGGCCAATCACACAAGAGTGCGACTTGAGTTGCCAAGGCAACTCAGTCCAGGGTGCCTAAACCCCCTCCCACACTCCCTGTGGTACCCAGACAGAGTGGCATCACTTTGGAGGGCTTCTGTGTAGAAGCCCGCCAAAAGTGGAACAAAGGGCTCGACATTTGGCAGAAAATACCAACCGGTGAATTAATATTAAATTAATAAACCGGCGGTATGTTAGAGGCTATGTTAAAAAAGTATTAGCCTCGAACAATGGGAAAATCCCATAGAGATATATTCGCTGTTGAATATAAAAAGTAGTATCCACTGCCACCAGCCAAAACTCGACGAGGGGGGACGGGACAGTACCCCCTCGAACAACAGGCCCAGGGGCAATCGAATTGCTCCTACCAGTACGTCCATAATATGATGGTTTGCACTAGTTCTGTTAGTAATTTGGGACTAGTAAAGCCAATGGTGACTTTACATGCCCTGCGAGACAGTAGTCAGTCCCAGGGTATGGAGTCTATGGTGGGGGGTCACTATGATGCCCCAGTGTTACTGCACGGAGGGTGCGGTGTAACACACATAGAAAAAAACATACGAGACCCTATGGAGTAAAAGACCCCATAGCCCATGAAACACATTAACATTCAAAGGAACACCACACATCATGTCCAAGAGTGGGAGAAAAAGAGTCTCACTCTTGGCAGGAGAAAAAAACAAACTCCGGAAATCCAGTAAAGCTGCTGGGGGACTTACTAGGTTTGGAAATTCAGCCTAAAGAGAGAATTCTCCCTAACACAGTCTATTCATAATTGTGCAACTAAATAAACATGGGCTTCTTTCTCCCTTATAACTTAGGTGACTAAAATCAATCACTCCCCGTTAGCAGTGGAAGCTCTGTTAAGAAGGAATGTGTAAGACTTCCTATACAGGTTTCCTGCTCCACATGCTTGTTTGCCTTCTATATGATTTAATAAGGGTCCCATAGGGAAGCTATAGAGGGCTTGGATTACAGTTGGTGTGTTCCAGGACAGACAAAGCCACACCAGGTTTTCAGGATAACCACTAACTACTTCAAAAGCTACCAATCGTTTTCACTGTATTCAAATACATTAAGGGCGAAAAGCAGAAAACGTGCGGTGGACATTTGCTCTAGACGGAAGGGCTTGGATTACAGTAGTGTCATTGCTGATACCAAGATTTCTTCTCACTCAAGGGCAGCACACTAAAGAGGGTAATAGACTGATCTCCGGCCAGGAAATCATGCTCACTGCAGCGATAGTAAAAGTCTCAGAGAAACTTACTATACTAACAAAGCATCAAAAGATGACATGGCCTACTGAACTTCCTGGTTGACATTCTTTGGCCCCCCAGTTATTCAATTTATTCCCTGGTTTCCGAGATCCTATTGTAATTGTATTTTAGGAAATGCACCATTCTTTTGTAAAGGTTTTTCTTTTAAAACCAAAAACAAATAAATAAAATAAGTAACAGCAAGTACTGTTAGGAAATTGACAGTAAATAGCAGTAACCAAAGGTTGGTAAGGTTTAGAGAATGAAAGGCTAACATACCCAACTTGCAGAATGCCCCAAACCAAGCGGAGTTGGAGTAGTTTAACTCTGGATCACTAGAGAGCTGCAGTATTGTGGCCTGGCCCAATGTGGTGCAATACTAGAGGATTGGAAATTGCCAGAACGCTGCTCTGAGAAACGTTGGGACTCATTATACGGTAGGAGGTAGCCACGGGTCTACTAGCACCATGGCTACCCCGTTACTGCATTCCGGATCCGGGTTCCCGAAATAAGGACTTACCGGGTCATTCCAACCTTGGAGGACCCGGTAAATCCCCATTCCAGGAACCATTCCCCATTCCCATTCGAGCCCCCATAGGGCTCAATGGGAATGGGGATGGAGCTAATAACGGTACCGCAATTTGGGGTACCGTTATTAGCTGTGAAGTCCCTTAACGGCTCCCGTCCTTAACACCTGGTAAAACCAGGCGTTAAGGAAGGGACCTGCTAATAGGGCACCGTGCCGGTAATCCCTTACCATCTACTGCGTAATGAGGCCCGTTGTCTTGCCGGAGTGTCATTCAGTAGCCCGAAAGTCCAAGATCTGTTCATGAAGCAGAGCTCTCAGAAACAGGAGACTGAGCACCGAGACTGAGGGCACGATTCTGAAGTGCATGCAAACATTGTAAAGTGTTCATCTTTGAAGGATGAACACTTTCCTCAAATGCACCATATTCTGATAAAGTGGTAATGTTGTATTCTGGCTTTCGTGTGCCTGATTTACTGCTTGACAAACAGCCTTAGCCACCATGATAAATGCAGTTTAGGCACAGAGGGGATTCTCCTTTCATAAGCAGTGATTTAGCACGTCAAAAAGAGGAGTTAAAATACAGCACCTATGAGGCGCCGTTAAATCCTGCTCCAAACTTTTTCCCTTTATGAAAAAAGTATTTCCTAGACTGCAGCACCACTTTTCTAGTTTAATGAAAACGTTCTTAAAATAGAAAAGGGGCAGTCTATTGGGAAATTGTCACAGTGCCACTGGTACAGTGTTTCCATCTAAAGAATAGATTTAAGCACTACATTTCCCCTCCAATATTTCCACCCTCCTCATAATGGTGATAGTGCTGATAACTGGAGGAGAGAATGCCAGCTGTCCACACTAGATTTAGCACAAGCTCAGAATCAGGCCCTGAAGTTTAAAGTGTGCACTCTGTGGAAACAACTAAAACCAAAAGGTACATACTTTTTTTTGTTAGGGTGAGTATTGTGACAAATGATAAAAATAGACAGTCCAACTTCCACTACTCGGTTGAAAGGATTTCTTTCTCCATTTCTATCACAGACATGTTTCAAATACAAAACTGTAGTCATTCTTATGTTCCAAAATGATTTTCAGTTTTAATCAAATTGCCACGCTCGGGTTCTTTGAACAGGTGGAGTTTGAGTGATCTGGCTGGGGCCATACCCCTCGAACCCATCCATTTAATTCCCCCCCAAGAACGAGGGGGCTTCAAGAGTAAATTATTTCCATTTCCCAGACTGGACATAAGTGGAAATCAGTCACACAACATCAAGAAATAACTATTATGGCCATTGGTGTGATGACTTAAGACGAGGCAGTTCAGACTCGATATAAATGGTACAATAAGTTGTGTTTCAGTCCTCAAACCAGAGTCCTAGAGTTTTAGTTAAAAAAACAAATGCATTCTGGGAGTTGTAGTCTTCATTTCAGTTGACTCCCACTAATGTCCAGACTGAAATAGCTTTGTCAGAACTGGAAACATGGTTTCCTGGTTGATTTGTAGTCACATGCTCACCATATCCAACACCCAAAGAGTGCCCAGCTACCACGGACCTGTCTCTGGTCCCACAATACCACCTCTTAAGCGTATGCTTCAACTCACAAGCCACAAAGTTACCTGACTCCAAGTCATGAAGGACACGGTGTTGGGTCCCAGTACTGAGCTTTCACTTCGGAAATGTCTCCCGGGAGTTGTAGTTTAGGTCTATTGAAATGAATAAAATGCACTGAAATAAAACGAAGGTAAAAGGACACAGCACAGGAGTGGAGGATGTTGAATATAGACTGCATGTGGTCATAACACGAACATCAAATAAAAGCAGGATTCAAATAATACGCAGCAGCGTGATCATAGGTTGCCACCTCTTTAATTCTCTTCTTCGAATTGGCGCGAAGTGGGCGATGCGCCTCTCACATCACGTGGGTTGCCAACCCACAATCAACAACAAAAAAGCGGCCAAAATTCCTTTTGGGGATTAACAATAGAAAGGGGGCGTTACATTTCCCCCCCAACATAACAGAAAACTGGTACGTTAGTTAATTTCTTCAATCCACCTCAAAGCTTTCCGTACCACCCTTCGAGAAGGACTTCGTGCCCGTAGCACGACCTCACCATGACAATCACTGTCGCTGTCATCAGCGTCCATGTCGTCTTCATGATATTCAGAGTCCTGACCAGAGGAGTCTTTGCTGCTTATGTTGTCAATGCTCTTCGAAGGTCCTTCACCATCAAACAATCGAAAGAACGATGAGTTCCTGGTGATGGTTCTACATGGGTTGGCTGCTGTTATCATGGACCCTTGTATGTGGGTTATAGTCATTGGATCCGCTTTGAATGCAGATGTTTCTTTGGAGTCCTGGCTTTGCTGAACCATAACGTGATCCCTTGTGTGGAATTCAGTGGGCTTTGCTCCCCTTAGGTGGTCTGCGTATTCCTTCATTTTGTCTTTGCTTTCCTTGTCTTTGGCTTGGGCTTCTTCGGCACACTCAGCAGGTGGTGATAGTGTCGAACTGTGTGGCAGGGTGGTCTTTATCACTCGTCCGAACATGAGGGCTGAGGGAAATATGCTGGTGGAACTGTGTGGAGTGTTCCTCTAGTCCCTCAGCAGCATGCACGCTGCCTGCATGAAGGATCCCTTTGTGATCACGGATATCTTTAGCGTGTACGGTTTAGATTGCTCATAAATCTTTCCACCATCCCGTTTGCTTGTGGCCACAGAGGGGTGATCTTTCAGTGTTGGAAGCCTAGGTGTTCTACAAACATGGTGAAATCCTGTTCGCTGAAGGGAGGGCCATTGTCTGACTTTACAATGGAGGGAATACGTAGTCTGAAAAGGTCTTATCATGGCGGAGGGATTACGGCCTGGGCGCTGGTGGAGCGAATGAGATGGACATCTGGGAATCTGGACATTTCGTCAATGATTACAAGTACATATTTACCATTTGCTAGTGGGCCAACCATGTCTATAGCAACTTCATCCCACACTTGGAGTGGTATTTGCAACATTTTGAACGGCTCCGGGAAGATGCGTGGTGCTACTGCCATGCATGCTATGCGTTTCCTTAGCACTTGTTACACCTTTTCATCCATCTGGGGAACCATACCTTGGTCCTCAGCTGCCTTTTCGTGAAGACGATCCCTTGATGGCCAGAGTTCGCTATGGCAAGTGTTTGCTCCTGTAGGTTTGCTGGGATGATGATTCTATTCTCTTTCAGTAGGAGCCCTTCCTGGGAGATCGAAATCGTGTCCTTTATGAGTATGAAGGTGTGTAATTATCTCTCTTCAGCTTCTGTTAGTGGCTGCTCGTGTGTTGTTTTTGTGTACCATTTGCCCGATTGTAGGCATTCCTGTATCTTCTGGAGAAGTTTGTCTTTCTTCAGGCCTTCCAGTATTTGTGCCTTCCTGAAGGATTTGGGCATCGTGTTGGTAACCAGATAGTTTATGTATTGATTAGCCTTGATTGTTTGTCTTTCATCCTGTGCTGGTTTGGGATATCGGGAGAGGCAGTCCGCTGGGTTGTTGTCTTTTCCTGGGTGGTGTATGATTTTGAACGAGTATTCTTGCAACCGTAGACCCCACCCGGCAATTCATGGAGGCATCTTTGCCGTTGGTTTGCCATAGGTGGTGGTTAGGGTCTGATGGTCTGTAATGATTGTGAACGGGCGTACATAAACAAAGAGATGAGTGTTCGCATGCCCATACCACTGCTAAACTCTCTTTTTCTGGTTGGGAGTATGCACATTCTGTTGTGGACAGGCTCCACCTTGTATAAGCTACAATGCGTACTGGTGAATTGGCCGGGGCCCCTGGTTTTGATTGTGCCAAGATGGCACCGAGACCTACCGAACTGGCATCCACTGTCAATTCTGTGTCGAGTTCCGGATCACAATATGCCATGCAGGAGGCTTAGTCCATCCTTTCCTTAATTTCTTGAAAAGCTTCCACGCATTCTTGCGACAACACTAATTCTTGTCCTTTCCAGTAGTCGAAGGGGTGTGCTAACAGAGGCAAAGTCCTTGATGTATCTCGTGCAGTGACTCGCCAGTCCTAGAAAGGATCTTACTGCAGAAACTGATGTGGGTGTGGGCGCTTCCACTAGTGCTTGCACCTTTTCTGGGTGTGGTTGTAGCCCATTGTTTGAGAAAATAAGTCAGAAGAATTTGAGGGTAGCTTTGCTGATCTGACATTTGTCCACATTTAGTGTTAAGTGTGCCTCCTCCAGCGCAATGTATCAGTGGCGTAACACAAAATGCGGGGACCCCCCTGCGAACCATGCTGAGTGCCCTCCCTCAACTCCGCAACAAATCACTGGTCGCGCCTCACTCTGGGCCGGTATAGATTATCACACTTGCGCAATACGCGCAAACGTGCTGCTGAAGGGATATGTGGCACACTGCACTAGGAGAAAGATATAAATATGTGTTTTAATGCGATATACAGCACACTTTCTGAGAAAATTTGCCTAAAAAGCCAGAGTGTTTGCTATTGTTTTGTAGGTCAACATCAATCCAATCGATGAAAGTCACCAACAGTGCAAAGGAACATGAATGCTTTGCTATTAAAAATGCTATGCCACAATGAAAACATGTCCAACTGGCTGCACAATGTAGACCAGTGTAGGCATGTAATAACATTATAGTAAAGCATGCCAGCCCACATTTAGAAATGCCTAGACTGGTTGCACCAAACTGCCAATCGAAGCAATTACACTCATCAAGAAGAGAACACACATTCAAGCCTGTGGCCTCTAACAACCCGGCCAAACTGTTTAAAATTTGCAAGGAACTGGTCAATACTGTTGCAGTCTTTACGTCTCCTGTTCCCTCCCAGACCCTCTGTATGACTCTGCCATCTCACTTCTCTGCTAAAACTCAGGACATCCTGTCCGTCATCTCCTTTTCCTCTCCCTCTTCCTCTCTCGGACCCCCTCAGGCCATCTTTACCTCTCTTCCTCCTTTCTCCTCTTTCTCTCTGACAACACCTGAAAAGGTTTCTAGACAAGTCTGATCTATAAAGGTGTCATCCAAACAGGTGCTCCCCTGCTCCTCCAGAACCATCAAGGACCATATTGACACCCTCTCTCCAGCCTTGGCCGATTTCTTTACTCAGTCTTTTGCCACTGAAACATTCTCCTTCCCCTTAAGCACTCCCTTATGCATTCACTCCACAAGAAGCCGTCTGCCAATCCTGCCTGATAGGCAAACTATTGTCCAATCTCCATCACCCCTTTCCTGGGCAAACTGTTGGAAAAGCTGGCCATCTCTCCACACGGAATCTGTTGGTTGTCTCCATGACCTTCACTCTGGCTTCAGAGCAGCCAGAGTCACGGAAACTGCTCTCCTGAACACATGTGAAGATCTGCTCTCTAACCTTGATTCCAGCATTCCTTCTGTCCTCATCCTCCCTGATCTTTCCTCTGCTTTCGACATGGTCAACCATGCC
Source organism: Ambystoma mexicanum (assembly GCF_040938575.1). Lineage (NCBI taxonomy): Eukaryota > Metazoa > Chordata > Amphibia > Caudata > Ambystomatidae > Ambystoma > Ambystoma mexicanum. The sequence goes on along the minus strand of NC_090923.1, from coordinate 224,195,807 downwards.
ATCCTGATCAATCGACTCCATGAGAACCTGGGCATCACGGATCAGGCCCTTTAGTGGCTGATCTCCTTCCTCTTGGACAGCCCCTCCCAGGTCCAACTTCATCCATTTCACCCTGGTTTTTCAACCTCTACTTGGCCCCTTTGGCCCACCTGATCTTTACCTTTTTCTCTAACTTTCAGTGTTATGCAGATGACGCTCCGCTTTCCTTTAGGCTCCCCTCAGACTCCTCTCCTCTCTCGCTCATTCCTGACTGTCTATCTGCGATTTAGGATTGGTGTGCCTCCAAAAGATCTCTGCCTAAATGTCAGTAAGATGGAGATTCTTCTCATTTGGACTCCTGCAGCTGCTTTCCCTCTCTCACTCTGGCTGCCCATCTTGGGCCCTCTTCCTTTGCCATCTTGTGAGGCAAACCACCTGGGTGTATCTTTGACTCCACTCTCTCTTTCTCTCCTCACATCTCAGACATCACCAAGACGTCCCACTACCAGCTGCTCCTCCTCAAAGGGACTCTTCCCTTTCTCACTTTACCCCAGAAGCTCACTGTCTCCAGAGCCCTGGTTCTGTCTAGGCCGGACTACTGCAACAGCCTTTTTCTCAATCTGCCTTCCTCTACTCTCCACCCTCTGCAACTTATCCAGAACAGGACTGAGAGACTTATCCTTGGCCTCAAGCCCAGGGATCGTATCTCTCCACCCCGGAAATCTCTCCACTGGCTCCCACTTGCTGGAAGGATCAAGTTCAAGACCCTTTGCATTTTCCACAAGGCTTTCTGGGACTGGGGCATGCACTACATCCAACGCTCTCTTCCAAAATATCTTCCTTCTCGAGCCCTTCACTCAGCTACCTACAACTCATAAGGGTTAGACGTTTATCCAGGCAGAGAGTGGGGAGGGGGGGCAGATCTCTCTCCTCTGCAGAATCCTCCCTCTGGAATAGCCTCCCTGCCCCTCTGAAACTTGAGCCAGACCAACTGAAGGCCCGTAAGCAGCTCAAAATGTTCCACTTCTCCTCTGCTTTCTCTCTCCCTCCCCTGCAGGCCTACCTGACCTACCTGTCTGCTGTACCGACTGGTTGCTTGGCTACCCTCAGAGTCTCACTGAGTCCAGACTCTTTCTTGATCAGTCACCCTTGCACTGCCTCTGGGCCTACCACGCACTTAGGGGCTGTAACTGTAACCCTACAGTCCCTTGTTCTACTTTCACTACCCAGAGCCACGCTGAACTGGCTGCACTTACTCAGAGCATTGCTGCCCTGTTTTTCCCTCCCCTCTCCCTTGCACTTCCCCACTCCCTTTCCCCTTGCACTTCTCGTTCCCGCACTTGCACGATCTGAATGACACAAGGCCTAGTAAGATTGTTTGTCTTGTCCTCCCTCTATCTTCCCTCCCTCGTCTTGTCACGCCTAGAAACACTTATGTACAGGCACATTATAAATGACTTATATCATATAATTTGATCACAGATTCCCAGAAAAATATACAATGCTGCAGTAAGAAACGATTAGACTGGCAGCACCCAAATGCTAGTCTAGCCAGTCAATTCACTTAGCAGGACTGCTTTATCAGAAATGCACAGTTAAAAAAAGTCATACCAAACTGAGGAATGACTAGACTGGCTGCACCAAAATGTGCCTCTAGCCACTAATACCACATATCATGCCTGCTTAGGCTAGACATGGACAGCCATTATGATTTGTTGCACAATCCCGACCCCCCCACACATCCCCTCTCCCTCCCAACCCTACCCCTACCTCCAAAATCAGATCCTGGGCCCAGAATTACCTTCACGTCCCTCTTCCTTGTCCCAGAGCTCACGTATGAGGCTCTTTGCCTCATAGGTAAGTACTGAGATGAGGAAGAGTGGACTAGGAGTAATGAAGATTACAGGAAGCTAAGTCGGGCATTACCTCCATGTACCTCTATCTCATCCCAGTACTTGTGTACGAGGCAGAGGGCATTAAACACAAGAACTGTGTCATACACACTGGGACAAGGAAGAATAGGGCTAGGAGTAATGAGTAATCAAGGCATTAAACACAAGTATTGGTGTAATACCATTGAGTTGACTGGGATTCAGGACTACCCCCTGAAATTTTGGGCTATGTTGACTCAACCTGACTGACCTTCAAGCAGTTGCCAGACAGAACAGGACACATATGTAAAATGGCACATGGGTTTCACTGTTAACAAGAGCCCAGCTATTACTAACATAAAGCATTTCACTGTTAGTACCTGCATTCAAATGCCACATATTTTAGGCAATTGAAATAGTGATGTGGTTTTAATATTTGCATGCCAGAGGAGGGATTGGAAGGGTAGAGAGGGAACAGGAGATCACTCATTCTCACAGCAGTCCATAAGTGGGTGCTTTCAACCTTAAAGGAGAGAGTTAACTGCTTGTAACATTGAAGCTGCACTAGAATAGTATCATTAAAATGCGTATAAAAATGAGATGCTCCCAAACAAATAAGTTTGCCCCTCCCCCACCACCCATGAAGTTAGCGCCTCTCCCAACATTTGAAGGGTTAGCCCCCCGAATGTAGGTTTTGTTGCGCCCCTAAACGCAAGCACACACACCATTCTCCATATGCACACACGCACACCCAGCCATCCATACATTTAAGTGTGCACCCTTTCACCATACAGGCGCACACCCCCAGGCAGCCACCCGTGCATTTAAGTGTGAACCCTTTCACCATACAGGCACACCCAGGCAGCCACCAGTGCATTAAAGTGTGCACTGTTTCACGATACACTCACACAGCAGCCATCTATACATTTAAGTGTGCACCCGTCCACCATACACTCACACACGCACATGTCATGGGGTTGGGGGGAGCCCTAATACTTAAAAAATAAATCAGGCCTCATTACAACTATGCCGGTCCTGAAACAACGGTGCCAGTAAGCTTACCGGCACCGTTGTTTCCAGACCGGCATATTACAGTTCTGCGGGCGGTTGCCGTCCTGCCCGGCAGGCCAGACCTGTCGGGCAGAACGGCACCCACCTGCAGAGTTTTCACAGAAGCGCCGGCACCGTTATTAACGGTGCCGGCGCTTCTGTGGTCCCCATTCCCATAGAGTCCGATGGAAATGGGGACTTACCATTTGCCGGCGCATTACTTCTCGGACTGCCAGGGTTGTAATCCCCGGTGTTACTGGGAAATCGGGCACTGGTAAATCATTACGGGTCTGGCGGTGACCTGCTGGTAGCACCAGCACGGCTACCGCCAAATCCGTAATAAGGCCCATTGTTTCTTTTTGAAGTCACTCTGACTTCATAAAGAAATTATTTCCATTAAGGACCGAACTATAATGAAAATAATTTCTTTGTGAAGGCAGAGTGACTTCAAAAATAAACTATTTCTTTTTGAAGTCATAGGGCTCCCCCAACGCATGACGTGGAGGTCTCCAGCCTGGGGTCTTCCATGTCATGGGGTTGGGGAGGCCTCAGACTTCAAAAAGAATGTTTCTTTTTGTAGTCACTCTGCCTTCATAAAGAAATTATTTCTGTTACAGAAATCATTTCTTTATGAATGCATAGTAAATTAAAAATATATATATATATTTTTGAAAAAAAAGAGATCTTTTTTTTTCCTCCAGTGGGGCCCCCTACGAGGACATGTGCTGGCGGAGCCCTCCGCACCGTAGGGGCTGCGGGGGCCCCTGTCACGCCAGTGCAATGCATACTCTTCTGAGTATCGGTATGTGCCTCTTGTGTAGCTCCGAATGCTAGTATATTGTCACTGTAGTTGAAACAGTGGGGTATGTGCTTAATAAATAGGTGAATTTCATTTTGAAATATTTCGGCAGCTGACGACACCCCAAAGCTGAGGCACAGCCCTAGATAAGTTGAAAACGGGGTTATGTATTCGTGGTGCTAGATGACATTCCCTTTCTAGGACCATGTTTGTGGCTCTCATGTCCACGCAAATGCAAATGCTGTTCTCTTTCTTAGGCACTAGTACAATGGGAGACACCCAGAGCATGGGCCCTTCTGCTGGTTCAATAATGTCCTGTTGTAATAGACACTGGATCTCATCTTCCACATGCCTCTGGATGTTGAGAGGTATGCCTCTGTAGTGCTGGATGTTGAGAGGTATGCCTCTGTAGTGCTGGGCCGTTGGTTGTATATGGGTGTTTATGTGTAATTTTATTTGCTTTTCTCTCAATTTCCCTAGTCCTTTGAACAGTGTTGGGAAAAAAAATGTCATCATTTCCTTCGGACCTGCTGTCTATGCAGACATAATCTGATACATGACTTGTATGAGTCCCATTTGGACGGCTGATCTGAAGCTAAGGATGCTTCCTCCAGAGACCGCTCCTCTTATAACATAGATTTTGGCTTTGAGGCTCTTATCTTTGTATTGGCATGTGGCTGTGAACATTCCTGTGCAATTGAGGGGCTTATTTGTGCCATATGGGAATATGTCAGTGTCAGCGGGGTACAGTTCTTTCTTCTTGGCTAGAGAGTTGTACGTTTCTTCATTTATGATGTTCACTGTCGACCCTGTGTCTATAAGAAATTCACAGTTTTGACCTTTGATCTGCAGAAGTAATGTGGTGTTGTATTCAGTGGCCGTGCTGTTTCCTATCGCATGTACATATCCTCTTTTTCTGTCTCCGCTGGATGAGGAGGAACGTGACTCATATTTTCATTGTGGGCTGCTTCAAGATATCTAATTTATTTTCTGCCTTGAAGTGCGCCTCCGCGAGCCGCTTCTGTGCCGTCGATGCTCTGGGTTTTGTTTTCTGTTTGTGTGGCGCCAATTCGTCTGTGATATCTCACGTGTTCTGCTGTGCAAATTGTGTCTACTGGCGGTGGGTGATCGCCACATGGTTGGGCGAGGACTTTCCCGCCTGGTGCGATGACTGTCCCGTCTCCGGGGATCTCTGCTAGATTCTGACGTCTGAAAGAATCTGATATTTTTACATACTGATGAGAATTGGTTTTCTCCACCGCACTTGTCACACTGATGTCCCACTGCTGGTCATGGGCCCACATGTGGAAAATTATACCCGAATCTGTAGCATTTCTTTTGTTCTGAACCCTTTTCTGCCGTGCGTATCGGGCACAGGGTTGCTGGTGATGCCGACTGAGTGATTTTAATGTTGCTGAGTGAATCCGTTTGAAGCAATAGAGCGGCATCCGCTCTTGCAAGCTGGAGGATTTCATCGAAGGTTCTGCTTTTTTGTAAAGTTTTTTCCTAAATTCAGGTGATTCACACCCCCCTATGGCTGTGATTTGAGGGCCTCTTCCATGGAATATCTGTCAAAATCACAGTACTTTGCTCTTTTTCTGAGTCGCATTACAAATGTCCATGTTTTCACCCTTGTCTTGTGTGGACTTGTGGAATACATGTCATTCATAGTCAACATTCTTCAATGGTACAAAGTAATTTTTGAGCGAGTCAATTATATCCTGAAATGTGTCTGTTGAATGTTCTGGCAATTCAAAGACAATGGGCTTCATTACGAGGACCCGGTGTGGAAATAACGGTGGCGTTAAACCCTGCCGCCACTGTTGTTTCCATATGGGTGATCTCGAGTCCTGCAGACGGAGGTGTCATTCCCGCCAGGTCTGACCTGGCAGGTTTAGCACCGCCCGCCTGCAGGCGGACGTGGAAACACTGGCACCATCACGAGATGGTGCCTGGTGTTTCCATGGTCCCGTTTCCCATTGACTCCTATGCGATTTACCGAAGTCTGCCTCCTGAATTCCCGGCTCACTGCCGTTGTAATGCCCCGGTAATTCCGGGAATCACCGAGCCGGAAAAACCGCCAGACCGCCGGACTCGTAATGAGGCCCAATGTCCCTCACTACTGGTCCTAGTGAGTGAAATAATACCCCTCGCAGTCAGCGTTCTTCTCTGACACCTGTTGTGTCAATGTATATTTGTAGTTCTTTGAGCCATCTGGACCATCTCGGTGCCAGGCTGCTGGTGTCAGATATGTCCAATTGTAGCATTGCTTGTAGCTGTAATGATTCATGAGTGCTTTCTTCTCTTTGAATGGAGGTGCAAGGAGTTGATGTGGGTTGGGGACTTGTGGAACTGCTACCCACTTCTGGTTCAAACATTGCACTGTGAGTGTCGCACTTGACTGCTCACCTTCTGAATGTATATATGGCGGGCTGTCCTGGCTGAATCTGATGCTTGTGCGGACGAAATGAGCGTTGTGGGGATGCAGTCCGTGTCCCTGCTGCCCGAAATGAAGTTTGTTGTGGGCAGGTCGAGAGCTGTTGCCCTCCAAATGCTGCGGTGCAGGCAAATTGTTGACGGTGGCTGCTGGCGGATGGAGTATGATCTGGGTGTGCCACGTGACTGACATGTGCGGCAAGCGCTCATGGTGTACCGTTCCTCTGCTGGAGGGCATGCCTGAATTCTAGTTAGTGCCCAACGCCGTTGGATCTGGCACCCGCCGCGTTGTTGGCTGCGGTGGACCGTTGTGGAATTCTCACTTTCATATGGCAGACAGGCGTGACTGCTCGCTCCCGCTGGGGCGGCACACTGGATAGGCGTGGGTGGCTGCTCTGCAAGTCGGCAAACGTTCTGGAGAACTCTGGTCGCTTGGTGGAGTGGGTAATATCCTTGAGTGTGGGTTATAGAGGAAATAAACACCTTGTCGCCATTGTTGAATATAGACTGCATGTGGTCATAATATGAATATCAAATAAAGGCAGGATTCAAATAATACTCAGAGGCGTGATCACGTGGGTTGCCGACCCACGATCATCAACAACAAAAGGGGACAGAATTCCTTTTAGGGATTAACAATAGAAAGGGGACGTTACAGAGGGTACGTCCCTTCGTGACATGGAGTCAAGTGGCACCCCTGCTGTTCCTCCTTCTGATGCCCATTGGAGTGGCTGCACCCTGTACTAATCAGCTAGAGTGTGTTTTCGCGTGAGCGAGGATTTCGTGGAGGCCAGTCCTGTCCCGGCTTCTAAAAGGAGCCTGGGTGCCTGAAATGAACTCGCTCTGGTCACATTCTGTCCAGGATCTGGTTTCGGCCTGCCACGGCGACGTGATGGATGGCCAGGCTTGTCTCACCTTCTTCATGCGATCCTTTAGACTTCGAGTGACGTTCCTCGTGGGCCCTGGCGGGAGCGCAGGGCGCGCGTAACGTAATATCTTGCTTTTGGTTTTCATCTGTCACCCTGTGAATTATTTCTCGTGCACGAGGCGTCGCGTCGCCCGCTTCCCACCTCTTTTACGGTCACTTTTAATGACCACCTGTGGGATGACTTTCCTGGCTAGTGGAAATGTGCATGCTCATACCCACAATGCACTGCTCCCCCTTTCTGGGCAGGGTGCGGGGGAGGGTATCACATGGGGAGAGCGCATTATCTCATCTGGGATATGAAATGCAGCTGAGGGTGAGGAAAGCTATATTATATGTCTGAAGGTCAGACGGTGTTGGCCTGGAATGGGGGACAGGAGGGGATGAGAAACCCGAATTTGGGGTTGCACATTTATTCCGAAACCAAATAGCACCATTGATAAATAAAAACGGGGTATAGGCTAATCGCCCAGGATCGTGATTTAATCCAAGCGTGTGAGTTTTAAATAGCACAACAAGCTCTGTTGGCCCAAAAAGTGGCCCACTTTCACTTTGACCCAAAAAAAGTGGCCCACACAAGCATTTTGTGTTTTTGGTCCGGCCATGGACCTATTGTCCTATAGGCCAGTCCAAGCCACTAGACTCGCTCGTTCTGTGAGTTTTGGGGTAGTTAATCCCCCATCCCCTCCCGACAGCTGCCCACGCAGCACCGAGTTGCCTTGACTAACCAGTGAAGAGATCACTGTGTGTGCCCGCACTCAGAACACGAAGAAACTGTGCATTGTTCGAGGCAGGCAGGCACACCAGGACGGCGAGAAGTATCCCACACCTGCCACATTCCCGTGCACTGACGTCAGCAGGTGACAGCGTCGGAGGCCATTTCCTGCCCACGGGAAAAGTGTCAAGCACCGACGACAAAAGCCCGCGAGGCATACCGAGTAACTTAATGTCACGTCTGAAAGTGCTGTGAAACAGGGCGTGGCGGGAGCGGTGGTAACTAGAGCAAAGAGTAGGCATGACGCTAGCATAAGCCTGGAATGTGCATACTGCGGGGGTGCATAACACCAGTACACATTACCCCTCCCACTGCAACCAGCGTGTTATGGCCAAAGAATACCAGGACGAAGCATTAGTGGGAAACACATTGGCCGTAGGCTTTATTATACCAGGCGCAAGAGACCATAGCAAACACCCTAGGGACATCAGTCCTGGTGTGCATTAGGGGCATCAGGGATCAGGTGAGCAGGGGCCCAGATGCCACTACTCCAGAGATGGGCCAACTCGAGGCTGAGCCATGCCGCCATTCGTTCTGCCTACAACGTTAGGTCAGCGTAAGCTGTGCCTTTCATTCTTTCGACCATTTTTCTTTCTTATTGTCCTGTGTCACCCCGTCCTTTTTTCTCTGCCCTTAAAATGTTCCTTATTTGTGGCCATCAGTCTCTGCCCTTAAAATGTTCCTTATTTGTGGCCACCATTGGGCCGGAAGGGCTGGGTTTTCTGTATTTCCTCTTCTTCTCCTTCCGCGCGGATGGGGGGAGAGCAGCATATGCCTGGGCTGCTTTTGCCCCTTCTCTTATACCGAAGTATATGCCTGAGGGCTAGGGTGACCAGATTTAAAAAGTGAAAAACCGGGACACGGCAACTAACATAAAAGTAGGACTTACTCTTGAAAGTGGCTGTCAAGGCACTACACTTCAGCAGTGTTTCGGAGGAGACGGGGTTTAAGTGTTACTGGTCAAAGAAACCCATGTTATAATTAATTTATCGGAAACGAACACTATCGTAAATTGTAAAATGCAGCATATCTTCTGTGCGAGATTGTGCATTCCTGCCTGCCAGCCATGAAGACCTACTACAAAAAAAGGGGTCCACTGCAGTTTCCAATGGGAACATAATCTTGAGAAAGGGGGAGAGTGCTCCAAGAACTGGGACAGTCCCAGCAAAACGGGGACGTCTGGTCACCCTACTGAGGGCAGGGAGACACCTTAGGTGTGAATCCCCCAAGACCAGGGTGGGGGGGGACATACTTTGTTCCTGTGCCCGTGCATCATTGCCAGGTGGGCGCTAAGCATAGCCTGCCTCTTGGGCGCCCGACAGTCTGCTGCCCCTTTTGTTCTTACCCGAAATTCCCTTCATGGGTGTTGGTGGCAAAGGGGAAGTGGACCATATGTCAGCCCCCTCCTATTCCTATGGAGGCCGCCCCCCTTCCTGTCTGCCTAAACACAAGCTTGTGTGGGCCTGACCCCTCTCGGGTCCAAGGGCAGATTCGCTGTGCGGCCGAGGTATCTGATTAATGTGCCAGCATTCATTCAGGGACAACATAAGGTAGTGTCATAAGAACACTTATGCACTATCTGTCTTTCACAAGCATGCACACTCATACACACGTGCATTGGACACCAACTGGTCATAGGGCCATGCCGAAGGGGTGGCCTGAAAGGCCATGCAATGCATACCTGTTTTTTGGACCAGTTGAGGCCACTTTAATAACAGTGATCTCCGTGCCTCAAGCTATTACTCAGTATGTCATTAAAAGTCACACATTTCTATTTGTGAACGGAACGTGTTGTGCTTTTTTTGGTGCCAGGATTATGTTTGTCCCCCGTCCTATTCCTGACACTGCCTTCTTTGGAGAGGGAGGGCAGGAAATATGTGTGTGTTGGTAGATACAGGAATTAGCAAGAAAGACTCACGGTTTGAGTAGTGCAGGGCTTTAAGTGGGCCAGGGCTAGCCAGAGCTCAGCCCTGGCAGCCTCCAAATATTCTCTTTTAGCCAGGGCTCTCCCCAGGACCCTCCTGAACTGACCACCCTTACCAAATATCCTACAAAACAGGAGTGGCACTACTGCTTTTTGCCAAAAGATGTCACCTTCAGTAATGTTTACAATCACATCAGTTAAAGACATTTGAAATTAGGAACTTTTCAAAAATGAAAGGGGAATTACAAGAGAATACATTAATACAATGTGTGGCAAAAATCAAATAAAGTATTATCATTGCCTTTAATTAGTATGTACGAATAATGGATTTATTTCAGAAGTACTGGGGATTGCATGATGCACTGACCCCTTCTGATTTGATGTTCTGTTTCATATTTGAATATATTTATTTTGGTCAACATTTTTACACACATTAACCATATTTAAATACATCTTTGGGATTTGAGGCTGCGAGAGACACTTTTTAGGCTCTGCCCCCAAATATTGCATCAGGAACCATTGGAGCCCCCTCGATTTTGTATCCCACTTAAAACACTGGAGTAGTGTCACCACTTGGCTCCTTGTCGCCAAGAAACCAATATTTTACTAGAGGTGAGTGAACCAGTCAGAGCTTGGGCTAGCTTGGGCAAAGTGGCTGGCTCAAGCTTTCTAGAAAATTACATATTTAATAAACTCTTGCCTTGGCAAAGGGTGGGTGCCATCTACCCAATGACCAGTCCCACCCGTCCCCCATCACAGCGCTTCTCTGCCAGGGCCTCGTAGCGCTGCTTTCTTCCAAACTAGTCCTCTATTGGCAAGAAGTTATGGCGAGCAGGTTCTTCACAAATCCTTTTTATCATGCTTATTGGGGGATTGTGTTTATAAAGTTGAACCAATCAAATCTAGAAAGACGGTCTTCAATGTTCTTCCAAATTATAGCAAGAAATGTAATATAGACAACACCGTAACCATCCGACTTGACCCTCCTCACTACGAGATCAAATATTTTAAAAAAGCTATCAGAAGTGCAAATGGACTTAAGTACATATCAGACACAAAAACAGCACATTGGAACGATGTAATTATTTCAAAGGAATTCCTTTTCACTTCACCAATGCTCCATTCTCATGCAATGAATTGTATACACTAGGAGGGCATTGACACACTAAGCTCTACCCAGTATGAAAACAAAGATAGTTCTAAAACAACACACACAGTGCTTGTTCGGAAAGACTTACATTTATGGGTAATTTTCCCTCCAGTTGTGAACCCCACAACATTTTTGCTTTTGTCCGACCATCCGTGCCTGACTTTTACCAGTGGAGCCCAGCCATCTGCTGCACTTCACTGCACTTTTGCTCATATTGTTATGGGGAAACTGGCAAGCCCTTCAGACTCTCAGTACTGGGAGATTGTGTTTCCCTAGTCTTTCACTTTGTTGCCATTTGTTGGTAACATTTTATCAGTGCACAATGTACCTTACAGTACTGTGCTCTGGGGTCTCTTTTTCATTTTTAAGGCCCTAGACACCCTCGAAGGATTTTTGGTGAATGTACAAGTGTGCCCAGGACAGAGCTGGTGGCAGCAGTTACTTTTAAAGCATTTTTGACTATTTTCTAAGGTCCAACCCGCATTTATCGCATTTGGCCCAGGACCCTAGCATGTGCCTAAAATGGCCATGCCACAAGGTCCTTTGTTCTGTCCTTTGGCAATTTTTTCCCTTTGCCTTCCCCAGGACGAGCAGATCCGGGAAATTCCTTATTTGGTCATGCAGACCCCCGCGCAAACCGTAGCTTTTGCAGGCTTCTGCATGCCTTCTGTGTGTGCGCCCAGGATGTGGGCTGGAACTGTCTAGTTCCAATACACATCCTGGGTGCCAGGATGTCTGGTGTGCTGGGATGACTGGGACTATAGTGGTCCGTGATTGTTCCACGTCTCGGATGTAAGCAGATCTCCTATTGGTTTCTCTTCGTTTTGGCGCAAAGGAGATTCTGTATAAGAGAAGGCACTCTAAACCTATTCGATGTCGATCTTCTGAGTTCGCACCGAACTTAGTAAAGGAGACAAGTATCCTGAACCGAAGAAGCAGATCTGTGGAACTGCTGGTGACCCGCTGGAAGGTTTGGCACCTTGACCACACAGTTGTCTTGTCAGAGCCCCTGTTTCTCATCGATCACAGAAGGCCTGCAAGGGCGCTTCGACCCGTTGGAGTAGTGGGACTAACTACTCTCGGCACCTCCTGCTTAACCTGCACACAAACCCTATCGGAAGAGTTCCTGGACCGCCCAGTGAAGTGACCAGCTCGTACAGGATCTATGGCCTTGGAACCGCTGCTGTCTCGATTTTCGACTTGAGACTTTGGAACCATAAGCTCTTGGTAGAAGGCTCTCTCGCCAAGTTACTTACACCAAACATTCCTAGGTCTGGAATTAGCAGAGTCCACATGAACCCGAGCCTACACGGTACCCATGTCACCCCACTGTGTTGACAAGCTTCGTGGATGCCTTGCTGATGTGCCCCCCTGTGCCCTAAGACGAGCTGCAGTGGAACTGGCCTGATCTCTTCACAAGAAGTGACAAAATCGCCACTGGCCCACCATGGACTGAGGTCCCAGAACGCAGCCCTTGAAAGCCGGTGAGACGCGCAACTGCTGGACTCGAACCTGCAAGTGAACTGGACCTGACTGGTGAAGTTTGGTCCGGAGTGCGTCGAGAGTCTGTGAGTACGTGCGTCACTTACCGGTGGCCACAGCGCATTCATAGGGGGTCATTACAACCCTGGCGTTAAGGGTTTAACAGCGCCGTAAAAGGAGTCTGCGCCGTTAAACCCTTAACGCCTGATTACGAGGTCCCTTTGCGGGACCCGACCTTAACGGCTGGTTTTACCAGCCGTTAAAGTAGGGTGCCGCAAAGGGACCTCGGTGCTAATTACGGTACCGCAATTTGTGGTACCGTACTTAGCGCCTTCCCCAGTCCCATTGAGCCCTATGGGGCGAAAATGGGAATGGGGAAGGGCCATGGTGAAATGGGGAAATACCGCCCCGCCAACCTTGGAATGGGGCGGTATTTCCCCATTCCACCATGGCAGACTCATTACAACATCGGCACCAACCATGGTGCTAATAGCGCCATGGTTTAGCGCCGGGGTTGTAATGAGGGCCATAGACTTTTACACACAGGTGTCCTCCAAGGGCCACTCTCCTTTGTTAGGGTAGTCTCTGCTACCATCCTATTCCCGATTCCAGGAAATAGCTCTGCGCCCTTGTGGAGACCCTTCTTGAACAGTGGAACTCTATTCTTCATCGCCTTACCACCCTTCCTGCGACACTACAGCCCCTTGAAGAGACCCCATGTGTACTTTAACGGACGATCGACAGCTGCAGTGCTGAACATACTTTTGAGCACACTTTGTAGGGATTGGACAGCCTATTAATTAGGGTTGAGACTCTTGAAGAATTGCCCAAAGTATATTTGCACTGTCTGACCCTCTTCTGTTGCAGGATGTGGATATGCCCTTTTTTAATATTCCTTTAGGCCAATAGTTACTGTATATATGTTTCCTAGCATAGTGTTGTGTTAGTATTGTTAATATTGCTGTGGTTTAGCCTTGTGTTTGATTTAAAAGGCCTTTAATAAATGTATATGTATTTTTGATATATACACCTGACTCAGAGTAATTTGTGGTGTCGTTTACTGTGTGTGCTCATTCTGGACCTTTGATCACCCTCCCCCTCCTGAGACATAGTCTTGACCGCCACCAATGCTACCTTGATTCGTCTGGCATGACCAAAAGGTTACCCTGTTCCAAGAAACTACGCTGGCCTTCTGAACCTCTGCCCACCAGGTCAGAGTTCAGAAATCCATCTTAACAAGTTGGTGTACAGTGGTGGGATAGGATCAAAGGTACCCAGTGTTGTGCCCTCTTAAAGATACACAGATCACACTTACCCAGGACACATAGTGACTATAGTAGAAACTTAACTATAAAGGCTAATGACCTATCTTAAAACATGGAAGCAATAACTAACATAACCTTGAATGCTTCCAAATCAGAGACACTGAGAATGTTGTGTACTGAGAGAGGCTTATCCGTTCAAGGTACCAAAGGTGAAATGATCCAATAATCCAATAATGGATTGGCAAGAGGTACAGCTCGATGCCATTACCTCAGATGAGAATGCAGAAGGTGGTGGGGCTGCTGACACTGACAGTTCTAGCAGAGCTGTCGCAGCCCTTATCCATGCGGTCCATGAAGACAGGGATGATGAAGAGTCCCAGGTTTTGTCTGTCAGCTCTGATGCTGAAGCCATGCTTGAATTCAAGAAGCTAGAGCTGCTGTGTAATCAGAAGCAGCTTGAGTTCAACATGGCAAGGCTGAGAGTTGAGCAAGCAGAAAAACAAAAGGACAGGGATTACCAGTCGGAACTTGCCAAGATTCAGGCAACAACTTGCTCCTCCAAGGGATCTAGAAATGGGTCTGGTTCCTCCTCTCATCCACAGTTTCCTAAAGATCCGCTCAGTATGCATGATGAAAAGGATGACATCATGGATTGGTTAACTGCATTTGAGTATGTATGTGAAGTACAAGAGGTTGTGGATGCTGACAAGATTACATGGTTGCTCAGTCGACTACCCCATTCTGGTTGCAGTGCCATTATGGAAATGTCAAAGGCTGACAGAAAAGACTTCGTAAGATTGAAGCAAACTCTCAGCTTAAAGTTTAGGAAGACTCCTACTCAATACTTGAAGAGATTTAGAAAGTATAAAAAGAAATAAGGTAACACTTGGTTGTCCTATTTTACTGATTCCTTGAAGAACTTGTCTGGCTGGGTTAAAGGCTATAAGGTCGCCACCTTTGAGGGTATGATCTGTTTGGTCATTCTTGAAAATATTTTTGCATCTTGTTCCCCTGACCGTAAGCAGAACTTGGCTGATTCAAAGGAGATACATCATAAGAAGCTGTGGGTGTCGCACAGAGTGTCCCATAAGGACAAGACTACTCCTAGTAAGCAGGAGGAGGGGAGAAATAACAAAGATAATGCTGGTGGGGGATCTGATAAAACTTCCCCCCATAAGAGCCACAAAAAGAATAACAAGGATAAGTCCCAAGCGAATGTTCAGAGTAGTGGGAGTTATGCTCCCAGACAGAACTTCGGTTACAGTATGCCTCCGTATGTCCCAAGGCCAAGTGGATCTTGTGTGGCTTGTGGAGCAGGTGACCATGTGAAGGGGGACCACTTCCCCCTTCACTGTACAGTCAAAACCTTGGGGGTCCACTCTGTGAGTCTGGCCTCCCCTCCTATGAGGAGGAAGAGATCACAGGGACATCCTTCTCCTCAGACTCCTTCCCCAGTGGGATAGAATCTGAGGTACTCCTAATTTCCCTGGGTTCCTGGGAGCCTGAAGTCACAGAGGCGTATGCTAGCATTCCAGATAACACCAAGCACTACTTTAAAGACAGTGTGCTAACCAATGGAATAGATACTCCTGCCTTTACGGATCGTGGGGCTAGCTGAACTGTGGTGGATTCCACTTTGGTAAACCCAGAGGAGCTTGCCAGAGCTCCCCTGATGCCCACCAAGTTAGCTTATGGTCCCCCTCTCAAGTTGTCAGTAATGCAATGGTCAGGATTCCAGTGAGCATACAGAGGCAAATACCAGGCAATGTCCTGCTGGGGAATGATCTCAGAGACGTAGGTTTTGTGGATGACACAGCATAGAGACCATGCATAAGGTCACAAACAAGGGCTGCCTTAGCCAAGACCAAGGAAAAGCCCAAGCCAAAGGGGGAACCCAAGGCTAGAGGAGCCAAGAAAGACAAGAGAGGGAAATAAATATTCCCCCTAACTCACCTACCACTGAAGTGGAGGTAGTTGACCAAACACCTGATCTCGACAAGGAAGAGGTGTTGCCTGAAATTCTTAATCCACATGAGTATCCTGAACTCCATAGTTTGTTGGTTGAAGGTGGTGCTGATAGGGCTGAGGTTAGTAAGAGCCAATGTGAGTGCACATCTTCGGAAGGCCTAAGGAGACAGGCCTGCTCCCAGCTTTTCGGTGAACCTCCTAGGAAGCATAGGATCTATTGGAAAGGTGGGCTCCTGTACAGTGAGCCCACAGAGTCTACAGAAGGAGACCATAGGAGGTTGGTGGTTCCTCTTCATGTAAGACCCTTCCTGCTTACAGCTGGCGCATGATGTCCCCCTTACTGGTCCCCTGGGAATCAAGAGAACCAAGCAAAGGTTAGCCATGCACTTCTACTGGCCAAAGATGGGGGGCCAGGTAGAAAGTCACTCCAGGATTCGAGCTCCATTGGTACCACTCTCAGTTGAGAGGGTACCATTTGAGAGAGTAGAGATTGACATTGTTGGTCCCCTTGACCCTTAGACATCCTCGGGCAATATGTTTATTCTGGTGCTGGTCGACCATGCCACCAGGTATCCTGAGGCCATCCATTAAAAACAGTAACTGCCAAGTCAGTTGCTAAAGCTTTGCTTGGCATATTCACCAGGGTTGACTTCCCTAAAGAAGCTGTGTCTGATAGGGGCAGCAACATTATGTCCAAGTACATGCAAGCCATGTGGAAGGAGTGCGGGGTCACTTATAAGTTTTCCTCAGCATACCAGCCACATACCAATAGCTTAGTTGAGAGGTTCAATAGATCCCTCAAAAGCATGATTGGGGCTCTGGACGAGCCCCAGAGGAGAGCATGGGATCTACTCCTTCCATCGTTACTTTTTGCCTATAGATAGGTACCTCGAGAGGGGGTTGGCTTCAGCCACTTTGAGCTTCTTTTTGGTCACCCTGTTAGGGGTCACTTGGCTATAGTCAAGGAGGGGTGGGAGATCTCTACTCCCCTATCACTACCAATGTAGTGGACAATGTGCTACAATTGAGGAGGAGAATGGACCTCCTGATGGCTCAGGCCAGTGATAAGTTGAAGGCTGGGCAAGCACTGGTGAAACACTGGTATGACCAGAAGGCTTCCCTTGTCAACTTTACACCAGGCAAGCAAGCTCTGATCATTGACCATATAAGGCCTAGAGCTTTACAGGATAAATGGTCAGGCCTTTACTCAATAGTGGCGCCACTGGGTGAGGTAAACTATTTAGTGGACCTTACAAGGGCTGGACAGGCTCCAAAAGTGTTCCATGTGAAAATACTGAAGGCATTCATCCCTAGGGTTCAAATTGCTGCACTGCTCTTGGCTTCAGATATAGAAGAGGAGGAATTAGAACCTCTTCCTGACCTGTTCAAAGGCAGTCCTTCAGACTGCCAAAGTGGCCCCTTACTTGACTTCTGTTCAACAAGATGAGATGAGAAGTTTGCTGAGGCAATTCACCCCCTTGTTTTCCCTCGCTCCTGGTTTGACACCTTGGTGCAAACATGATGTTGGCACAGGCGATAGTGTAACTACTAAAAGTAGGGGGTACAGGATGTCAGATAAGTTGAGATCTTACATCAAGACAGATGTCAACAATATGTTAGATCTTGGGGTGATTGAACCCTCCGGTAGTCCTTGGCCCAGTCCTGTGGTTCAGGTACCAAAGGCAGGTACCTCTGAGCTGAGGTTCTGTGTGGATTACGGTGCTCTGAATGTTGTCACCAAGACAGATGCACACCCCTTGCCTAGAACCGATGAGCTGGTGGATACCTTGGGTGCCTCCAAGTACCTCATCACATTTGACCTCACTACAGGGTATTGGCAAATAGCCCTGGCAGAACATGCCAAGGAGAAGACAGCATTCTCAGCTCCAGAAGGCCTTTACCAGTTCAGGGTAATGCCATTGGGATTGAAGAATTCACCTGCCACTTCTCTGAGGCTTATGAATCATGTCATTAATGGGTTGGATAAATTCTGTCTTGCATATTTGGATGATATATCAGTTTTCAATGCCACCTGGGAGGATCATATGAAACACCTCAGAATTGTCTTGCAGGCCCTTCAGAAGGCCCACTTGACCATAAAGGCCAGCAAGTGCCAGATTGGTCAAGGTTCAGTGGTCTACCTTGGGCATGAAGTAGGTGGAGGGAGGATTAAGCCTCAACCCAGTAAAGTACAAGCAGTACAAGAATGGCCTACCCTCACCACTCAAACTCAAGTGAGAGCCTTTCTGGGCCTCACTGGGTATTACCTTTTATTGTGCAGACAGATGCCTCTGACACTGGGATAGGTGTTGTACTATCACAGGTAGATGCGAAAGGCAAGGAACACCCTATTGGATTCATATGTCACCAACTTCAGGACAGAGAGCTCATGTGGTCCACAGTAGAGAAATAATGTTTCTCTGTTGTGTGGGCCCTAAGGAAGCGGAGGCCTTACCTCTATGGTACCCACTTCACTGTGCACACTGACCATAAGCCCTTAAAGTAGCTCATGAACATGAAG
Organism: Ambystoma mexicanum; assembly: GCF_040938575.1. Taxonomy (NCBI): domain Eukaryota; kingdom Metazoa; phylum Chordata; class Amphibia; order Caudata; family Ambystomatidae; genus Ambystoma; species Ambystoma mexicanum. The sequence goes on along the minus strand of NC_090923.1, from coordinate 224,177,662 downwards.
GGAGAGAGTCCAAAGTTGTTCAGGTGGTCTATAAACCTGCCAGGGTTTGACTTCACAATAGGCCAGAAGACCAACATAGCAATGCTGATGTGTTGTCCAGAATATTTAACCATCCTCAACAAGAAGTTCATCCAGAGGTGGATTAGTTCCCCCTGTCCTTGGTCTGGGAGGGGCGAGTGTTAGGAAAGATTTCCATTTATCATTAATTTTCCCTCCAGTTGTGACCCTCCCAACTTTTTTGCTTTTGTCTGACCATCCTAGCCTGACTTTAACCAGTGAGCCCAGCCTTCTGCTGTACTCCGATGGGCTTTTGCTCCTCTTGTTATGGGGAAACTGACATGCCCTTCAGACTGTCAATAATGCAAGACTTTGTTTCCCGTAGTCTTTCACCTTGTTGCCATTTGTTAGTAACATTTTATCAGTGCACAATGTACCCTACAGTACAGTGAGCTGGGCTCTCTTTTTTTATTGTTAAGGCCCTAGACACCCTCAAAGGATTTCTGGTGAATGTACAAGTGTGTCCAGGACAGAGCTGGTGACAGCAGTTACTTTGAAAGCATTTTTGACTCTTTTCTATGTTCCAAACTGTGTTTACACGTTTGGGCCAGGACAGTGTTCAGTGCCTAAAATAGCCATGCCACGAGGTCCTTTGTTCTGTCGTTTGGCAATTTTTTCCCTTTGCCTTCCCAAGGTCGAGCAGACCTGGGAAATTCCTTATTTGGTCATGCAGACCCCATACAAACCGAAGCTTTCGCAGTCTTCCGCATGCCTTGTGGGTGTGCGCCCAGGATGTGGCCTGGAGCTGTCTAGTTCAAATACACACCCTGGGTGCCAGGATGTCTGGTGTGCTGGGATGACTGGGACCACCATGGTCCGTGATTGGTCCTCGTCTGGGATGGTTGAATGTGAGCAGATCTCCTACTGGTTTCTGTTCGTTTTGGCGTGAAGGAGATTCTGGATAAGTGAAGGAATTCTTAACCTATTCCATGTCGATCTTCTGAGTTCACACCGAACTTAGTAAAGGAATCAAGTATCCTGAACCGAAGAAGCAGATCTGTGCAACCACCGGTGACCCGCTAGAAGGTTTGGCATCCTGACCTGCTGTTGTCCCGTTGGAGCCCCTGATTCTCATCGATCACAGAAGGCCTGCAAGGGAGCTTTGACCCGTTGGAGTAGTGGGACTAACTACCCTCAGTACCTCCTGCCTAATGTGCACACAAGCCCTTTCGGAATTGTACCTGGCCCGCCCAGTGAACTGGCCGCTCGTACGGGTCCTTTGCCTTGGAACCGCTGCTGTCTCGAATTTCGACTTGAGACTTTGGAACCAAGCTCTTGGTAGAAGGCTCTCTCGCCAAGTTTCGTACACCCAACATTCCTAGGTATGGAATTAGCAGAGTCCGCCTGAACCAGAGCCTACGCGGTACCCGTGTCACCCCACATATCTATCTGCCTCTCTGCTTGCTCTCACAACTCCAAAGAAACCCAGGAAGGTCTCTTGGTCTGAGGATTGTGGGAAGTCCTTCAATAGTTTAAAAGACTCTTTGTGCCAGGCCCCTGTTCTCAGAGCACCTGACTATAACATACCTTTTATTGTGCAGACAGATGCCTCTGACACTGGGATAGGTGCTGTACTGTCACAGGTAGATGCGGAAGGCAAGGAACACCCTATTGGATTCATATGTCACCAGTTTGAGGACCGAGAGCTCGGGTGGTCCACAGTTGAGAAAGAATGTTTCTCTCTTGTGTGGGCCCTAAGGAAGCGGAGGCCCTACCTCTATGGTACCCACTTCACTGTGCAAACTTACCATAAACCCTTAAAGTAGCTCATGAACATGAAGGGAGAGAATCCAAAGTTGCTCAGGTGGCCTATAAGCCTGCCAGGGTTTTACTTCACCATAGGCCAGAAGACCAACATTGCAATGCTGATGTGTTGTCCAGAATATTTAACTGACCTGAACAAGAAGTTCATCCAGGGGTGGATGAGTTCCCGCTGTCCTTGGTCTGGGAGGGACGAGTATTAGGAAAGATTTCCATTTATGGTTAATTTTCCCTCCAGTTGTGACCCCCCCAACCTTTCTGCTTTTGTCTGACCAGCCTAGCCTGACTTTAACCAGTGGAGCCCAGCCTTCTGCTGTACTCCGCTGGGCTTTTGTTCATCTTGTTATGGGGAAACTGACATGCCCTTCAGACTGTCAGTACTGGGAGACTTTGTTTCCCCGTAGTCTTTCACCTTGTTGCCTTTTGTTAGTAACATTTTATCAGTGCACAATGTACCCTACAGTACAGTGAGCTGGGCTCTCTTTTTTATTTTTAAGGCCCTAGACACCCTGAAAGGATTTCTGGTGAATGTACAAGTGTGTCCAGGAGATAGCTGGTGACAGCAGTTACTTTTAAAGCATTTTGACTCTTTTCTATGGTCCAAACTGTGTTTACACGTTTGGCCCAGGACAGTGTCCAGTGCCTAAAATGGCCATGCCACAAGGTCCTTTGTTCTGTCCTTTGGTCATTTTTTCCCTTTGCCTTCCCCAGGTCGAGCAGACCGGGGAAATTCCTTATTTGGTCATGCAGACCTCCGTGCAAACTGAAGCTTTCGCAGGCTTCTTCATGCCTTGTGGGTCTGCGCCCAGGATGTGTGCTGGAGCTGTTTAGTTCCAATATACATCCTGGGTGCCAGGATGTGTGGTGTGCTTGGATGACTGGGACCACCGTAGTACATGATTGGCCCTCGTCTGGGATGGTTGAATGTGAGCAGATGATCTAGTGGCTTCTCTTCGTTTTGGCGCGAAGGAGATTCTGGATAAGAGAAGGCATCCCAAACCTATTCCATGTCGATCTTCTGAGTTCCCACCAAACTTAGTAAAGGAACCAAGTATCCTGAACTGAAAAAGCAGATCCGTGCAACCACTGGTGATCCGGTGGAAGGGCACTTCGACCCGTTGGAGTATTGGGACTAAATACCCTCAGTACCTCCTCCTTAACCTGCACATGAGCCCTTTCGGAATTGCTCCTGGACGCCTAGAGAAATGACCAGCTCGTATAGGTCCTTTGCCTTGGAAACGCTGCCATCTTGAGTTTCGACTCGAGACTTTGGGAACTGTAAGCTCCTGTTAGAAAGTACTCTCTTGCCAAGTTTTGTACACCTAGCATTCCTAGGTCTGGAATTAGGAGAGTCTGCTTGAACCCAAGCCTACGCAGTACCCGTGGTGCTCCACTGTGCTGAGGAGCTTCGTGGGTGCCTTGCTGCTGTGTCCCCTTTTGACGTAAGACAAGCTGCACTGGAACTGGCCCTATTCTTTCACCAGAAGCTGCGAAATTGCAACTGTCCCACCACTGACTGAGGTCCCGGAACGCAGCCCCTGAAAGCCAGGGAGAAGCGCAACTGCTGGATTCAAAACTGCAAGCAAACTGGACTTGACTGAAGAAGTTTGGTCCAGAGTGCGTTGAGGGTCGGTGAGTACTTGCATCACTTATCGGTGGCCCCTGCCGCACTGCTCGTACTTTTGAGCACAAGGCTCCACACTTCCTAGGGATTGGACTGCCTATTAGTTAGGGTTGAGACTCTTGAAGAATTGCCTAAAGTATATTTGCACTGTCTGACCCTCTTCTGTTGCAGGTTGTGGATTTGCCCTTGTTTAATATTCCTGTAGGCCAATAGTTACTGTATATATGTTTCCTAGTATAGTGTTGTGTTAGTATTGTTAATATTGCTGTGGTTTCACCTTGTGTTTGATTTAAAAGGCCTTTAATAAATGTATATGTATTTTTTATATATACACCTGACTGAGAGTAATGTCTGGTGTTATTTGCTGTGTGTGCTCATTGTGGGCTTTCAATCACCCTCACCCCTCCTGAGACCTAGTCTTGACGGCCGCCATAGCTACTTTGATTGGTCTGGCTTGTCCAGAAGGTTACCCTGCTCCAAGAAACTAGGCTGTCCTTCTGAACCTCTGCCCACCAGGTCAGAGTTCAGAAATCCATCTTAACAGCGCCCACAAGCAGCTTCCACTTGGCGCAGAGTACACACACTCCCCATGCCCAAAACGAGCTATTTATGGTTAGTCTTACTAGGAACATACCTGAAAGACTCACCTATATAGATGTATCAAATTTCTTACAATGCTGCACAAATACATTAGTTACTCAAATACTAAAGCGTCTTTCAGTCAAACATTAACTAAATGCCTTATTTGATAAGCAGAGATAGCGGTTCGCTTTGATATCATTGGATGGTTTCAAGGCCCTCCAGCACTGAATCATTCACCCAGTAACGGGTGATATGGACAAGGCAATAAGTGATTTCTATGTGCATAATCACACAAAGGAATTAGGTCAGAGATTCCTCGTGACGTTCAGACCGCAATGTATCTTTGCAACAAACCTATCAAAATGCTGATATTTTCTCTTGTAGTTGATATCATCAAATCATCAAAAGTGGCCCATCAAGGAACTTTAAGAGCTGTCTTCGGTAAAATAGGTTCATTTACTACTGTGTAATCAATACAAATCTAGGATTGACTAAGCACAATTTAGTGCAATCTATGCATCCAGTGTTCTCTTACTAGAGTGCAATATGGCAGTACCGAGCAATACAAGCTACAATGTATCAAGTGTCAATAAGCAAATACAATACTGAACCCACAAGTGACCTATTACCATACCTTTTAATAAGAATGTGTTAATGCAGTCCTTGAATATGTTGAAACACACAATATGGAATATTAAAGTTTGCCTCATACTAGGAAATGCACCTCTATTTTTGCTTTTCTTTTCTCGTTTCTTTTATTTGTGTAATCCAATTTTAGCCTAATTCGTGTTTTTAGCGTTTTATGTGAACTGTTTTACATTATGATTATGCTTGCATGTTTGTATTCGTGTTATTACTCACCAACCAATGCATTAAAAAGTTGAATAATCAGCGAAGCACAATGGTCCCTGAGAGAACGTGGTGGTGAGTGGTGAAACTCAAGTTGGCAAGGGCATATAACGCTCAAATATAATGGAGTTTAACTGTTCCCAAATGTAAGAAATAATGCACGCTATGAATCATAATTTTTCAAATATATATCAAATAATTCAATTTGATGGAAGATTTGTGTGTTAAGGTTTATATGTTAAACCGATTGACAGAACAAATAAATATATTATTCAATTTAATTCATTTAATTAATTTGTTTAATCCGTGATATGGTTAACAGCAAATCTCACACTGAAAACGGAGAATAAGCAAATCACATAACATATAATTCTTACACAATGCGTAACATTTTACAGAAACCAACAATAGTTAAAACGGAGGGACGTGATTGCCCTGCATCAAGCACCTTATGAATATTTCCGTTTTAAGCGTTTTACATTGTTACTAATGGTGAAAAGTGAATGAAAGCAGCAGTGACATGGCTGGTAATTGAAGATATACATTGTTGTCATCATCACACTGAGGGCACATTGTCTGTAGGGAAACGTGGCTAGACTTTGCAGTGGGGTACTGTTGTACTAACAGAACGCACAAGGACCTAGGGGGGCAGGGCATACATTTATTTGTTGTGTTCTATTTTTGTTAATTGACAGTGTTAGTACGTTTTATAACAAATTGTGAGTTCAGCTGCACTACCAACTGATCAGTGACCAGATATGACATGTTAGGTTATTTCTAATGCTCTTAATACCCAGAAGTTTCAAAGCGCAGACCCAGGGATCGAACCTGAACCTGTGTTGCTCCTTGTCTATTGCTTCCAAGGCGAGCACGTTGCCCTTGAACTACCCTCCTGCACACAAAATTAAACATTGCTTTAGTGCTCACAACAGAAAAAAGGAATTATTTTTAATCTTAGTGCAACCCTTTCCAATGATTAAGTCAATTCAGAAAGACAAAATGGTGCATTTTCTGGGCGGAAGAAGCTATTTAAAAATTTCGAAAAGGAAAATATTTTATTGTACTTAGACTATAAACTGTCTGTTCTTAAAACTTTGCTATGGTCATTTCCAGTTATCATTTCCAGAATATATTGTAGTCACAATAAGACTATAACTCTTTGTGACAAATCAATTTCTGGGGCACCAGTGGTGCAGGGGTGAATATTGGTTTATAAACGATCAATCAGCCCCACACCTCTAATACAACATAAGGGATCTAAACAGATTGGAATAACAAGCACATTGTAAAACACTGTGTCCAATTTTGGTAACATGGACGGAACGGCAGACTTATCCCTGAAAGTTCATGGATCATTGGTTAGTTGCAACACCACAAAAATACAATTATTACCCAATGATAAAAGGGACTGTCAAGTCATGGTCGCATCAGAAATATCTACTTTATTTATATCACAAAAGACAGTTCAAGCAACACTACAAAATACAACCCACCCACACTGTAAATGAAGAGGACAAACAGTTTCAAAGAAGGAAAAGGGATGCACTGTGGATACTGACAGGAAGGTAGTTGGTTTCACCACAAAGGGAGCACTGGGTCATAATATTCTCTAGGGGCCTTCTGAGAAGGACCAGGGGCACAGAACCACAATGTACCTTGTGCTGTAGATGTGCCTGATGCTCGACAGGGTCAAGTTTGGCTTCAGGCCGCAATACATGATTCTGTGACAGAGTTCAAGACGGGAGTCAGCTGCAGGTATCAGGCGGGCCTACACAGTGGCTCAGGGTCAGGAATCGAATCAGTGCTGGTCAGCAGTTCTGAAGCGCTTGTAGAGACGTCTGCAATGTCTTTAAGTGATTGCAGCTTGACAACGGTCAGCGTTGCAGTCGGTTGCAACTCGAGAAACTTCACTGTTTCGAAAATGTCCTTTAAGGCAGACATCAGTAGATCCTCACCGAGGCACTTATGCCAGCTTCTTCAATGGGCTCATGTTGTTCTTTAAGGTGGACGGCTCAAATTTGGGGAGTGTGTTCCAGGCAGCTGCCTTGTACTTGTTATGTGGTTCAGAGACCTTCTGGCACTTCCTACCTAGGAAGCTTTCTGCAGAAACTTGCAGGGCACGCTGTGTACTGGCTTGGTACCAGTTCTGGAAGCGGCTGGAGGGTCGTCAGGATTCAGTATCTCCACCTGTTCCCTGGGATATGTCTGCAACACTACACAATCCAACCTACCCTGAAAAGGAATGCAGAGGACAGACAGTTTCAAAGAGGGAAAAGGGATGCACTATGGATACTGACAGGAAGGTAGTTGGTTTCAGCACAACGTGAGCACTGGGTCGTAATATTCTCTAGGGGCTTTCTGGGAAGGACCAGGGGCACAGAACCACAATGTACCTTGTGCTGTAGATGTGCTTGATGCTCGACTGGGTCGAATTTGGCTTTAGGACCGCAATACAGGATTCTGTGACAGAGTTCAAGGCGGGAGTCAGCTACAGGTATCAGGCGGGCCTACACAGTGGCTCAGGGTCAGGAATTGAATCAGTGCTGGTCAGCAGTTCTGAAGCGCTTGTAGAGACGTCTGCAATGTCTTTAAGTGATTGCAGCTTGACAACGGTCATCGTTGCAGTCGGTTGCAACTCAAGGAATTTCATTTTTTCAAAAATGTCCTTTAAGGCAGACGTTGGTAAATCCTCGTCGAGGCACTTCTGCCAACTTTTTCAATGAGCTCATGTTGTTCTTTAAGGCAGATGGACCAAATTTGAGGAGTGTGTTGCAGGCACCTGTCTTCTACTTGTAATGGGATTCAGAGACCTTCTGGCACTTCCTACCTAGGAAGCTTGATGCAGAAACGAGCAGGGCACGCTTGTACTGGCTTGATACCGGTTCTATAGGTGGATGGAGGGTCATCAGGATTCGGTTTCTCCATCTGTTCCCTGGGGGATGTCTAGGGGAGGGATCCCGCTTCCCTCTTTGGGGGTCCTGGCCTTCCTTCACTGGCGGAAGATGTAAGGCAGACTGTATCTTCAGCCAGGGCCCAATGATGAGTTCTTCTTGCTACTCCTTGCTAAATCTTTAGATGATCTACCAAAGAGGCGCTCAGCAATTATTTAAAGCTAAATGGGCCACATTGATTGGTGTAGGCTAAGGCTACCTTGATGAACCAATCCGGGAGTCCCCACCAACAATCTCCTGAATGCATGAGGTCATAACAAGAGTGCTTTTCAACAGAAAAGGTAAAGGGGTGAAAACGTGTGATCCTAAGTCCCACCCATCTTCCTGTCTGTTGCGGATCAAAGAGTCTCTCTGATTAATGGATCTCTCTGTGGTTCCTGATTAAAGCAGCAGTCTCCCTTGAAAGTGTGGCGAGACCAGACTGGTATGTTAATTCACTGCTACCCAACAAAAGAGCAGGACAGATCCATGGAGCCTTTGTTAGTTAATCAGGTTGCCATGGCAGGAGGAAGGTTGGCGCCCTCCACCTTTCTGAGATGGCATGGTGTATTCCTGGCTGTCACAGCCCAACTAAATATGACAGGGCAGACTATGCCTGTAGGCTGTGTCCACCCACAGGTCTCTGCGTTTGTCATGATGTGAACATAGGAAAATGTATGTGGATTATCCCAACATATTTCCCTGAAGTTGGTCTACCATCCTTCCATTTAATTACACATTTCAAAAAAGCCCAGGTGAGCACCCACCCACCGTACGGATGGTTGAATTCCTCACACGCTTGTCTTAGAAGAACTATATACATTATTCCCCGAGCGCGCTGAGACCATACCAATGCTGAAAGGTGCTATACAAACAGGGGCTCTGAGTACGCGGGTGCTCCGGTACCCGGGCACCCGCCAGGAGAATGAGTTGGGGGATGAGCCCCCTTTGGGTCAGGACGGAGAAAAGACACATGTCTCCCTCTCCGCCGGCCGGTCCGTGGCACTGGGAGTGCCTGCTGTTACTCCCAGCCTCAATAGGCCAGCAAGAACCTGTCACATTTCTCACCTCGGAGAGTGGTGTATTTACTTAAGCAAATACACTGCTCTCCGAGGTGACAAAACAGGCATTGAAGCGATGGCAGAGGACAAAAGCATGCCATGGGGATATCAGTAGTCCCCCATGCCCCTGTGTTGCAGCTGAAGGCTTAACTGCGGGCTCCGCTTTTACACGGTCCATGCTGCCAATTATCAGCATTAACTTTAAAAAAAAGTGTATTTGTGTGCATGCAGGGATTGTATGTATACATGCATGCATGAATGTATGCGTGCATGCATGCAAAAGAGTGTGTAAGTGGTTGTATGTCTGTATGCTAGGATGTGTTTGCAAGTGCACACCTACTAATGAATGCACTGTGCATGGTGTACATGGGTGTGACTGCACGTTTTAATGAGCACACAGTCTAAATGTTCTGGGTGCTGTGTAAATGACAGATCAGCTGTGTGGGTGCATGTGTCTGAATGTGTCCATATCTGTGTATCTGTGCGTATGCACCCTGGTGCCCGGGGAGGAGCATTGGAGCATGAACATTTTTTGACAAGTGCATGGCATGTTTTACTGCCGTTTTTGGGCAAAGGAAAGCCAACTTGAGTGTTTTTATGTGATGGTATGGTTGGAGTGGGGGTGGCATGGTGGAGAATACTACAGTGGGGCTGACCTGGCTGGGTCTTACTGTGGCATTGAATGTTGAACTCGCATTAAGGTCAAAGGCAACATGATGAGTGTTCTTACATGGGGAGGGCATGTTTCCTTATTTTGACTTGGGTTTTTATTTTCCTGGTGTTAAGGTCAAAGGCAACATAAATATTCTTACATCGGGGGAGTATAACATGAGTGCAACATAAGTGTTCTTATATGAGGGGATTTGTGTAATTATATGCCAATTATATAGCGCTTTCACCAAAGCGCTGTGCAAAGAACATATTTACATAAAATGTATCACCCAGCCGAAGTCTGCACTCATTTACTGAGCTTTATTTATTTATTGCATTTATTGACAGCGCCCAAATCCGTACGTATCACAGCATTGGTACAACCTGGTGAGCAGAGAAAACAGTACAGTACAGAGTAAGGGAGAGGTAACAAGGTGCAAAAGCAATATACTAGTACAAGGTCCATAGAGGAGGTTAGAGATCAAGGAGGTCACTTTGAAGTATGAAAGGCTACGTTGGCCCTGCGAGGATTTCAACCTGCAAATCACACTCGGCATACAGCAGCATGCGCTCAGCCTGCTGAGCTATCTTACCTGCTAGCCAGCAAGAGCATGTTTTCTTACTATGGCATTGCAGTTTATTACTGCTGTTAAGGCCAAAGGCAACATAAGTATTCTTACATTGGGTTGGGGGCATTCGTGCAGTATGCAAGGCTATGTTTTCTTTACTGTGGCATGAAAATGCAAATACACCATTCTTATATGGGGAGTGGGGGATTTGTGTAGTCAGCAAGGATATCTTTTCTTACCGTGGCACGTCTTTTTTCACTGGCATTAAGGCAGAGGCCACAGGAGTATGTTCTTACATGGGGATACTGGCATGTATTTGGAGAGCCAGCATAAACATGCGTTGTTATAGTATCGTTACTGGCATTATGGGCAAAGCAAACATGAGTATGTTCCTATGTGCGAATAGTGGCATATTCAGGTGCACCAGAATGGACATGTGTGAGCACAATCAATGTAAAAATGCTTTTTACACTTACAGAGTACTGGCATATAGTGGGCAAAGGCATAATGAAAATGCATTGTTGATGACATGGCATTTAATGTACTTTTTAAGTCATACCCTACAAAACTGATTCTAAAACATGTGGCTTTTTACCTAATATATCACAGAAAGTGTACTGAAAAATGCACTATTTTAGCCTATTATTTAAAAACCTTTCTCAAGTGGACAACCCCCCCCCCTTGATTGGTTCACCCTCCCTCACTACTCTGTCACTCCTGTGCATTTGGCTGTGGGCAGAACAAGTGGCCTTTCTTCTCCGGGCTCTTCTTGGTGTGGAGCCCTACTCCATTAGCTCCAGGCCCCACTTGTTACAGAATCATGGCTACGTCTCTGGTTAGTTGGGGTGAAAGATGGATGTAATGGGCCAAAGGAAAGCATAATATCTACTCGGGCTCCTGGGCTTGGGGAGGCGGCAGTAGAAGGGGGTTAAGAGTTAATCAGTAGGGCAATAGGGAGTAGGGGCAGTAATGGCTTACTGGAATGCAACTGGGAGGCTTAAATCTCCTTCTCATTTGACTTTAGTATATGCAGTACATGCTAGCCAATGGTTCCACTCTTCTGCGCCAAACCCTTGCACCAAGTTGACGACTACATGCAAATGCAGTCAAATAACTGCCAGTGATGTTACTTCTCTATATTTGAGCACCCCCCGGGAAATTCATAAGTCGTCTCCCCTGTATACAAATGCCCTTTAACATAACATAACATGGTAGGTTATCTTTCCAAGATGGACTGTGCGGTCTCCCCATTGTACTCTTTAGAAATACCCCTATGAGAAACGGGAAGCAGCTAATACCAGTCCCTGACAGTCCCTGACTGCTCAGTATAAACACAGAAAGCAGGTTGGGAGCATTACATTATTACAGATCTTGCAGAGAGTATGTAATTCACTCTGGGGTTGGTGCTCATTGTATTTTTTACAACACTAACCCTAACTATAGAGTGATTGTAACCATTGACTCGGTATATTCATTTGGACAGCCTTTAGGATTTGGATGCAAGGATAACATGGCAGCCACATTGTGCTTCTCCTTGCTTAAGGAAATGGTTCCTCTCCCAAACAAGGTTCCCCACACAGTTTTAGTGGCAGGGGTGAGAGTGTGAATATGGGGCTGTGTGCATGCCCAGGACTCAATGCATAGGTTTCCTTAGAGAATTTACATATAGGATTAGGAACCAAAAGCCATACTGGGCCTCAATATGAGCTTGACATTGCAGGAAAATATGGGTGGTAATTCCGCTATGTCACTTTTTTTGGTGGTAACGGAATTACCGCTGTTGTTACCGTACTGCAGAACTATAGGTTTGACCTTAAAGTGGAGGATTTTTCTTCAGCATCATGCAGAGGTAAATTTGCCACTTTACGCGAAATCGGGTCAGAATTACCACAGTGGAATTACTTATGCACCTCCTATGAACTCTGTAAAGGGGGACTAACACCGCCATGCCCCCACTTTTAATCCCATGGTAAACCTTTGTGACCAAGTGGCGGTAATGGTAAGCGAGTTTGGTGGTAATTCAGTGGATTTACGGCTGAATTACCACCACACTCGTAATGAGGCCCTTAAAGTAAAGTAATTCAAGAACTATTCAAAGTGATTTGACGTAATCTGCCATTGGTAAAATGACATCACTATTCATTAAAAAAAACCTCTATGTCAGCAACTCGCAAAAGAAATTTTCAAGCGATTTCATCTTTCAACCATATCCATTTTGTGCAACTTTGTTCAGCTGTTGACATGTGAGTGTTCCTGTATCTCCCGGAGATCTTCAAATACAGTTCGCATTGTGTGCTGCGTTCCTCTCTGCTCACTGCACTGCTCCTGGGTCTGCAAGCCTCGCCCCGCGCGCTCCCTTGTCCATCCCTCTTCACCCCTCGCTCCTTGTTACCTCACGCGGCCTCCAGCCGCTTCCTCGTGCTTGCTGCTAAGTGCTCTGAGCAACACACAGCGCCTTATAATGATAAAAGCGGGATTGTGAAAGCACGCACACAGACCATGTATGTGGCAGGTCAGTGAGTGATAAGGGGATCGTCTCCTTCCTCTGTCTCACTGGCGTTAATTATATTTATGTGTAAAGGTGATTTGAAACCAGTTAAAGGTGCATACTAACTGTAGTCAAGACACCGTCAGGTGAAAAATGAAACGGCAGACATCCAAAGAAAGGGACATGCCTGTGTGACTCACAGCTTACTCCAGGATTCCCTGCCAGAGGTGTAGCCAGGATTGGCTAACAAGCTAGGCCTGAAGCTAAGGTAGTTGACATTAACATCTGTAAATGCGAACACAACGTTGCTGAGTGTGCATTTACAGATTTTGGGTGGGCCTTGCCTGCTCAGGCCCCACGCTGTCTACGCCTCTGTTGCCTGCATGAGGGCATGTGTAGTTAATAGTTATGGATCTATTTTGAATGATTATATAGCATATTATAGGACATTTGAGGCTACACGGGGTGTATAATGTCAGTAGCCGCACATGGGGGTGTCGAGGTGGTTATGACTCACCAGATGGCGACTATGTCTGGTCTGTGGTGGCATTTTTGGGATACTTGAACTTTGACAGTCAGCATATTCACGTGCACAGGTGCTTCCTATCAACAAGAAGCTATTGAATTCACCCATGTTTTAACACTTCTATGGAAGCGTGGTAAGGCTCTGGTAGAACGTATTTCAGAGCGACATTGCGTTCCATCGGGTCAGTATACACTACAAATGTATTTTTCAGCTTAATGTGACACCTCTAAATTGAGGCAACCTCAGCAATTTAGCACTGGGGGACCAAATTAAATTGGATCCCCAGTGCACTCTACGCCAGACTCTCAGAGATATGGCCAAACCTCTGACAGCATCTTGCAGGGGTGCAACGAAACCAGTGGTCGAAGTGAGCAGGAGCGGTGTTCCTCTACTTTTTTAAATTAAGTTTTACTGTTCCTATACTTTTATTTTAAAAAGAAACCGTTCCGGAATGGATTCGTTTTAAAATAACAGTGTAGGAAGAAGTTGATACTTGCACTTTCAGTGCACTACACTGAACGTTCCCTTAAACAGCAGCTGCATGTGTTTGGGGATTTGTATTGTGTGTGGGAGGGGGCTTGGTGATGGGGTTTGTGGGGAGTTTGTGCAGGCCAGTCGGAAAATAGTTCCACTACTTCTTTTCGTACACTTCGACCACTGAACGAAACCTACATTTAGGGGGCAGAGAGGGGTTCGGGTTATGCTAACCCTTCAAATGTTGGGAGAGGCGCTAACTTCAGAGACAGAGGAGGAGTGGCAAACCTATTTCTGTGGGGCATCTCATTTCTTTGCGCATTCTAATAAGAGTGTTGTAGTGCAGGTTTGATGTTACAAGCAGTTAACTCTCTCATTTAAGTCTGAAAGCACCCACTTATGGACTGCTGTGAGAATGAGCGGTCTCCTATCCCATCTCTAACCTTCCAATCACTCCCCTGGCATGAAAGTGCTATCCCCACATCGCGATTTCAATTGCCTAAAAATGTATGCATATGAATGCAGGTGCTAACAGTGAAATGCTTTATGTTAGTAATTTCGGGGACTTTGTTAACGGTGAAGCCTAGGTGCCTTTTAATATCTGTGCGCTGTACTGTCCGCTCGCTTGAAGTTCTCGCTTGAACTCCCTCGAGTTCCCGCTCACCAAATTTGAGAGTCGAACCTGAATGCATATTTAGGATTCAGCAGTCTCGCAAGTCCTTGCCTGAACTCTCTTCATCCAAATCAGAACACAGTGGCTAGAGTAAGGGCCCCCAAATGTCTTCTTCTGCCCCAACCAACTCTGGGATTTTCTACTCTCTACTAATGACTGACAACAAATGCCATGTGCATGATTGCCATCGGCGGTGGGTCCCTGGGATTCTCTCCTCCCCATTTGTCACAAAAAGATGGCACACTCAATACAGCCACTGCACACCAATCTCCTGGCTGCCACCAACACACTCTAGAATTTCCAAAAAATAACCAACATATCCTCTTTCAATGTTCTACTTCTTCCCTAGCTACCCTAATCTCACTCAAAGTAAAATTCCTTCCCTATTTACCAACACTAACCAAGCAACCACCAAACTCTCTCTCTCTCTGCCTACAAGACTGATCATTAACTCCACTTGCACCTACCAGGCCTATAGCCTTATGGATGATATCCAGTGTGAACAGTAAATTGTGTGTGCACCTTAGAATATCAACTGGGTGTCCCAGGGGCAACGGGAAAAGTCTGAAAGATGCCTAAATCCGAAGAGAGACATTGATACGTTTTAGAAAGTGTCCAGGGCCTGACAGAGGGGGCCAAGCCATTCTGTAAGGTGCCTAGAGGCCCAGAGGGACATTGACGCATTTTAGAAAGTGGCTAGAGTCTGAGAGGGGTGTTGATAAGTCTGAATATTGCCTAAAATCTGGAAACTTTGAAGTCTGAAAGACATCTAGAACTGGAGAGATGCATTGAGCAGTTTTAGAAAGTCTGTCAGGGACACCTCGAAGTATATAAGAATGCTAAAAGTACATGAACTGGACAAAGACTGGGAACTATGAAAGAATTGGAAAGACTTTGAAAAGCCAAATAATGACTGGTAAAGTCAGGAAAGGAGCAAAGAGGAAGAATAGTATACTTGAGAGTTTAAGTAATTTTGATAAACCTACCTATATTCTAGAAACCTAGTTATAAAATATTAGTATCTGGTGAGAAACAATCCGATTGTTTCAAACTGTCTGATTGGATTTCGCCGGGTTTTCACCCGGCTGACAAAGACTCACCTGCTGCGCTCGGATCAGAGCACTGTGACCCGTGGAGTTCCTTCCCTTTCTTCACTGGCCACTGTGGAACTGGAGAAGGGACTACGTATAGTCTTTTCGCCCCGTTCCATGGCGGTCATTTTCTTTGTTTTCTTTAAAAACATCTTTTTAATGGCCATCATGGAAACAGATGTGACTACGTGTAGTCCTTTCTCCCCAATCCATGGCAGGCATTTTTTTTTCTCGATTCGAGAAACAGTTGACATGTTTCTCAGCTCGAGTAGAAATAAGATTAGTACCCTGGTACAATGTACTGGAGTACTAATAGCAATAGAAGCCTTGGGGGAGGGGCTTTACCGGACAGTTAATGCCCCTGGAGCTACGTCAAAGCCCTTGCTTCGCGTTGGCTTACACCTATCATGCCCTCCCTCCTCGGGTTCTATTGCTTTAATATAGCAATAACTACCTCTGTGGGACTGGCAGGGGCGGTAACGGACTGCCAGCCTGAGCCTGGTAGGCCTGAGTGTACCAAGAACATTGCAGGGGTTTTTGGCTGTTACTGCCCCTACCTGCTCCACATACTGGTAGTTATCACTATTAGCACCCCGGGCCTCCCTCTGTGGTACTACTATTGTTTTTTGGAAGTGGAAATAGGGCAGTGAATTACATGTGCATGCCCAATTTCCCTTGGAAAAAAGTGCCAGCGCTATCAATAAAATAAGTGACTACTCCATTTTGTATTGACTTGGCTCATTGGGAAGGACACAGCAGTCAGAACAACAGGTAAGTGGGTAGGGAGAAACGGGTGCACTGACTTTAGAGGGGGCAAGCCTTGTGGCCTTTCGATGGGGCAGAGGAATGAGGAAGAGGTGACAGGGGTAAGGGCAGGGGTGCCGAGGGTTGAAAAGAATGTGGCAGACACCTGGGGAAGGCACACAGGTGGCCACAAGAGTGCAGTCAGCCACTGATAGATTCTGCCTACATTCCCGGCCACCTGATTGGCTGGAAGCTCTCCCCCAGGTAGTAGTAAAGAATAACACTTTGGGACAACGTAACTATGTCAATGTTTTATTAATGCACGTGTGATATGGCTACGAACAGTAGCAGTGTAGGCATATCTATACATAGACGAGTTATGGGAGGAAATGAGTGAGGTTTGCAGGTATTTTGGTATCATATCAGGCAGGCATATTAGAAGACATGGGACTACCATGCTTCACCAGTCACTGTTTCCAACACACTTTTTGGAATAAGCTACCAAATCATTTTCTAGAACTCATGGATGCCCAGTCCTATAGCAACGTTAGTCACAGAGCTGTTCAGAGTAAGTTTCCCTGGCAGTGAGTGAGACTGTTGGGGTCCAGATGTGCCTAATGCAATAAAATGCAGATTAAACAGATTCCCAAGTGAGCACACCCTTATCCTGGGGTTGGACGTACGTGCTCCATGCACAGGCCAAATATTTGTGGTTGATGACTTTCTGGGCTGCATGGAACAGCTTTAAGGTCTCGGGGCTTTGCGCGTGTGC
The DNA here is from genome assembly GCF_040938575.1 of Ambystoma mexicanum. NCBI lineage: Eukaryota > Metazoa > Chordata > Amphibia > Caudata > Ambystomatidae > Ambystoma > Ambystoma mexicanum. The sequence continues at coordinate 224,160,810 of NC_090923.1, read as the reverse complement.
CAGGCTGGGCAAGAAGAGACACATCACGGCCCGCGGGTGCCGAAGGCAGTGTCTGAGGATTTCACTGTCAGATAAAGTGCAACCAGCCCGACTTCTGGATCTCTCTCTCTCGCTCTCTCTCTCTGCAGAGGGTGTCCAAGATGGCGCCCGCCTCTGCACGCAGAATGATCGCGCACATGCCAAAAATGTGCAGAAATATGGAGGGCACGAATGTCTCCCGGACAGTTTCAAAGGTAGTGACGTTTTATGAATTACTGTAAGTACACAGATTATCTCTCCTAAAATGTTTGACATCCGTGCGTTCTCCCGAATGTTAATCGTGGATACCTTGAAACCCTTTATTGCAGGATCGAGTGGCAATCCAAGTCTGTGGAAAACATGAACAGGTGCAGATATGTTCTTAATTTCCCCTGGAAAGACGGGTACAATCTGTCGGGAAGCCTGACAATCTGCGCGATTGGCAGTACAACTTTTGGCTTACTGCACAAAAACCCAGTCTCATTTAAAAGTGGAAAAGGTCGCTTTAATGTGACAGGCCAAAGCTTACAATCAAAACGCTTAACTGGCTCCATGGCCTAACAAGCTAAAGAGATATTTGAACAATCAATTAAATAACTTAAACATTTTCATTTTCATTTTCACCCAACAATTAAATAATTAAATAACCAATTTCCTCCCTAATGATCCCTTGGATCCTACTGTCTCCTTGCCTCTTTTCCAGGCGTCCCGCTTTCTCCCAGGGGCCATGCCCCTCCAGGCTCAATACCTGTTCCCCCGGGTTGACCTGCTTGTGCAAACAGCGCCACCCCCTCCTTTCCCGTGTCATTCCCCCATTGTGCTTCCCTCCCCCCACATCAAAAGGGGCCATGCCCCCGGCGCCCCGACCCACTTCAACCCCTTTTAAACTCCCCTCTACACCAAACTCCCCCTTCCTATGACCTGCAGCCAGCCTGACCTGCCACATCAGCAACATATATTACACACAACTTTCACACGAAACTACCAACCCTACCCTCCTAACAGACCCCCAAAACCATAAATCCCCCCGACATCTAGAACCCCCCGCATAATCCCATGAAAAATGCCCCCCCCATTCCATAACTGACATCACCCTAACCAAAATGAAGGGGTGGGAGGGCGGGACAATCACCAAGTCCTAACCGTCGCCTGCCTCCCGAACCTTCTCTGAGCCCTTAAGTACCCCTAGGGAGGCGCTCTGCACCCCAACGGCCACTCGCTGGCCGTGTGCAGCACCAAAAAACTCCCCGGGGGGAAACGCTTCGCGTTCCCCCCGGGCCCCCCTTTTGGCTTAATGCACAAAAACCCAGACTCATTTAAAAGTGGAAAAGGTTGCTTTAATGTGACAGGCCAAAGCTTACAATCAAAACACTTAACTGGCTCCATGGCCTAAAGCTAAAGAGATATTTGAACAATCAATTAAATAACTTAAACATTTTCATTTTCATTTTCCCCCAACAATTAAATAATTAAATAGCCAATTTCCTCCCTAATGATCCCTTGGATCCTACCGTCTCCTTGCCCCTTTTCCAGGCATCCTGATTTCTCCCAGGGGCCATGCCCCTCCAGGCTCAATACCTGTTCCCCCGGGTTGACCTGCTTGTGCAAACAGCGCCACCCCCTACTTCCCCGTGTCATTCCCCCATTGTGCTTCCCTCCCCCCACATCAAAAGGGGCCATGCCCCCGGCACCAGAAAAACCCTCCCCCGAGGAGTTCTTTCTGCCCCACCCCCCCCAACTTTTCTACCTCAAACTGTTCACCCAGTCTCCCAGCCAAGAACCCAAGTCCTCCAGGTAGTGACTATTCCCATACACGGACAAGTGTACCCCATCCTCTCTTAAGATAAGAAAACCGTCATATGTTATTTCCTTATGGTCCATGACCCTCACCGCCACTGAGGCACAATATTTTTCCATTTCCCTGTTTATCCCCTTCCTGGCCCGCTCTATTGCTCCCTCATTTCTTGCTCCCCTCCACACTCTTCTCGGCAACAACTTAGTCCACACCACCACCACTTGAGGCCACATATCCCTAATCCACACTAAGTCCCTCTTCATTTTCCTTAGCAGAGCCACCCCCGTATCTCTCACCAGGTCATTCTCCCCAGCATGCAGCATCACCACCCGTGGAACTCTTTAGCGTTCCCTCATTCCTGCCAATATAGGCAGCAGCTGATCCCACCGCAGGCCCCCCAAACCGTGCCACCTCACCACCACTTCCTTGTAACTGCACCCCAACTGCCTTCCAAACACCCTTTTCTCCGCCTCTTTACCAGCCCACTTCACAATTGAATGGCCAACAATCCAAACTTGCGCCAACTCCCCCTTCTTTTGCGCAGCATCTGAAACAGAAATTACAAAATTACTGACAAGTCAAATTATTACAAACAACAACATCTTGCCCACAAAGTCCTCAACCATCTTTCTTCAACAATCCCCTTTCCCAAAATCCCTGACGTAACCCTTGTATTTTCCCGACCTCCAACGCCCCAAACTTTTCATTTTATCCTCCGAAAAACCCAGTCTGTTACCCTCAGATGCTGCGCCCATCCTAAAAGAATGAGTCCCGAACCCCTCAGCCTTTTCTCCTACCGTGGCCAGCGCCTTCCGCAATACCCCTAGCACCTGTGCCGCTGTAACCGGCGATCCATCCGCATGCTGGAAAACCAAACCTGACTTACCCCCACAGTGCTCCTTCCACACCTTACCTGCCTGAACTGGGCATAAAACCTCGCTCCCTCGACCCAGCAGGACCCAAGAGCCCCTTACCTTCTGATCCGTCTTGGACCTTTTAATCTTGATGTCTAAACCTTCTTCTGTAATTTGCACATCTTCCCATTGCAGTCCCCCTACCCCCCCTTTTCCCCCGACCAACTCAGAAACCCTGAAGGCCCCAAAAAATAACCATGTAAAACAAGCCGCAAACAGTTCCCCTTCCCATACCGACCAGCAAACTCCCCCCACCACCTCAATCAACCTCTGCAGCAATTCAGCCGATATCGGCCTCCTCTTATCCTTGTCCCTCTTACTCTGCCTTGCCCATCCTTCCAACATCCTACCCGCCATCTCCCCCCCACTTGGTTGAAAACCCCAAAACCATTTCCCGTAAAAGGAAATCCCTGCTAGTTTTCCTGTTATCGTTGCCCTTGACCAGCCCCTGTCCATGCACCTCAGAAGGAAATTCGTGACATCATCCCTCTTCCGCATCCCATCTACCCTTCCAACTACAAGCTCCCCCTCTAATAAAATCCTCCCAGGCCCTCCTGTATGACTTCTTAGATGCCGCGGCCAATGAACCCTCCACCAGAGCAAGCGCTCTCAGCTTCCTATCTTCCACAGCTCCTCCGGAATCTGCTGCCCCTCCTGCTCTGCATCAGGAGCCAATCCACGGAATCTCTGCCATTGAAAACGAGATAATGCATCAGCGATGCCATTATCCTTCCCTGGCACATGTGTTGCATTCCATGCAACGCAGGACAAATTCTCTCATCAGCCTTGCCACCCTCTGATCCCTAGCTGACTGTCTGTTTACCACATGGACCACGCATTCGTTTTCGACATTGAAGTTCACCTTCTTGTTTCGCAACTCCTTCCCCCACAACTCCAATGCTACTAGTAATGGAAAAAATTCAAGAAATGCTATACTCCTCCCTTCCTTCAACCATCTCTCTGGCCACTTTTCCGCACACCATTTCCCCCCCCAAAACACTCCAAAACCACCAGCCCCCGCTGCATCCGAGAGTATCTGAACTTCCCATGTCACCGGGTCTCCCTGCAACCACATTGACATTCCATTGAAACTCTCCAAGAAGCGCATCCAAATTCTGCAATCCTCCCTCACTGCCCCCGATACTCTTATCCGATCATGTGGGCACTTTGCTCCCGCCATGGCCCTTGCCATGTTCCTGCAAAACGTCCGCCAGGGACCACCTTACATGCAAAATTCAGATGCCCAACCAATCTCTGCATCTCCACCAGCATCATTTTCTTGGCCCCCACCGCTTTCTCCAACAGTACCACCAATTTGCTCACCTTGTCGTGCGGCAAGCGTGAGGTCATGGCCACTGAATCCAGTTCAATTCCTAGAAATATTAACACCACTGCCGGCCCTTCTGTTTCGTCTTCGGCTAATGGTACACCCAGCACCTCCATCAATTCCTGAAACAACTTTAGCATTTCTCTGCAATCCTCCTCTCTTTTTGCCCCGCTAATGAACAGAAAATCATCCAGATAGTGCAGCACACTCTCCCACCCCGAGCTGAATGAGAAAACCCACTGTAGAAAAGAGCTGAACCGTTCAAACAAAGCACAGGAAATTGCGCACCCCATTGGCAATGCTTTGTCTATGTATATGCGGTCCTCAAACTGCAAACCTAACAACCAAAAGTCCTCCGGGTGCACCGGCAATAACCTGAACGCCGCCTTGATATCGCACTTGGCCATGAAGGCCCCTCGCCCTTCCTTCCTTATCAGCTCAACCGCGTGGTCAACACTCGCATACACAACCCCACATTCTTCCGGGGCAATGAAATCATTAACTGACATACCCTCCGGCCATGACAAATGATTATTCAGTCTGAACTCCCCCGGAGCTTTCTTGGGCACCACCCCCAATGGGGATATCACTAAGTCACCCGGTACGTCATCAAATGGGCCCACTATCCTTCCTGCCGCTATTTCCTTGCTCAATTTTTGTCTTACCACCTCCACATTTTCTCTTGCCGACTTCAAATTTTCCGCCCACCGCCGCACTCTTGGACCCTGGTAACCTAATCTGAAACCCTGACAAAACCCCTCACTCAAAATCTTAGCCCCTTCCCTATCCGGATAAAATTGCAACCATTTTTCCAACACACCCACTTTAATTGGAGTAAAAGCTTTTCCCCCCAACCCCTTTTCCTGCACCTCTCCCCCTCCCCCTGTCTCCTTGTTGGAAACACTGCTTGAGAGGGTGTTTTCCACCGCACTTGCTACACTCGTGCTTGAACCTACACAGGGTCCTTGCGCAGCTATCCTTATTGTACCCCCAGCACGCTGCTGAGGACTGGCCCCTGCCTCCTCCCCCTGCCCCCTCATGGGCGGGGCGACCAAGAAAGGGCCGGAAAGGCACAGGCAGCCCACTTGCTGTATGTAATGTCGGGGCAGGCCTCGTTGGGGCCATCCATTGCAGCCAGAGATCCATATCTATCTCCCCCCAGACCGCCTGACTGTCCTCTGCCATTCTCGCTCTAAATTCCTCATCATACCTTACCCAGGCAAAGCCCCCAAAGCTCGTAAAAGCCTTCCTTATTACATCCATATATTTAAGCAGGGCCACGCAACGCTCCGGGAATTTTTCGCAATACACACTGGCATAAATGATAAACGCTGACGTCCAATTCTCAATGGTCACCGGGACCCTCGGGCGTGAAGCCAGTTCCCTCTCTTCCTCCTTAGACCCCTCCTTCGCTCTCACTTCCCTATGTAGCAATTTGAAGACATCCACAAATTCCCCTGCCTGGATCTTCTCCCTGGTCGCTGCCATCAAGTGTGCCCCCAATGGTTTTGTTATCCCCAAGTATGGCAATTTCTTCTCCTTTCCTTTCACTTCCACCTCTTTATCTTTACCAGCTTGCACTTCGAGCCCCAATGGCTCCACCACTTTGTCCGTTTGGACCTCCACTGAGCAAATGCTCTTTTCAACTCCCTCGGCTCCAATGGCCTGCACACCAACTTCCTTCATTACACCTTGAAAACCAGCCCGTTCATCCCCTAACCACCTATTTGTAACCCCTCTCTGCCATGCAGATGACCATTCCCTTTCCCGCTCACCTCTTTCCACACCTGCCACCTGCGGCCTGGCGTCCACACCGGTGCTCCTCCTCTCCATTCTTAGAGGGCTCCTACTGCGGGGACAAAACATGTCAGCACACTCACCCAGCCAATAGTTCCCTTTACCCCTTTCACCCCGTCCACCCTGCACTTCCCTTTCCCTATCCCACCTTGAACTTCTTCTCTCCTCCACCCTTTCCCTTTCCGCCCTGTAATCTTCCAATTCCCATTGCCCCACATATTCCTCCCAACCAACTCCATCACCCCTTAAATACCATTGTGGATGCAAGCTCATGCCCGAGATGAGTTGATCTTCTTGCGAGCCCGGGGTGTCCGCCCCGCCACTCCTTTGACGTCTTCTCGGCGGGGTTGTGGGAACGTCTGCCTGGTCCTCTTCTCTCGGGCGAGGCGTTCCGACCTCCACCCTGGAATCCTCATTGCTAGGGGCTGTGCTGCGCCCTCTAGGCTCTCCTTGCGTTGACCGAGGAGGGGCCGTACTGAAACCCTCAACCTCCACCTGAACAGCGGGGGCTGCGCAGCGCCCTCTGCCCCCACTCCTCCTACCCGGGGGGGCCGTTCCGCGCCCCACCCTACCCTCCTCAATTGAAGGGGACCTCTCCCTCCTTCTCCCACCTGCACTCTTCTGCAGGTATTTACCCCCTCTTCCCCTCTGCCCTGACACCCCCTTCTGTGCCCCATCCCTGCCCCCACTGTTGTTCCCTCGAGCCCCACCCTCTTGAGCATTCCCATCTTCCCTAGAGCTATCATTCCTTTCCTCCCTCCCTGGCTGCCCACCCGACATCCTTACTCCCCCATCCGCCCTCCTGTCTATCTCCCTCCTCATTTTCCTGCCCCTGGATTCCCAAACCTCCCCTCTCCCTGCCGTAGGGGTGCAAGCCACCACCGCCGCCAGAGCTCCGTCTGCCGCAGCTCTACGCTGCGGCCTGCCCCCACTACCCTCCTCTTCTCCCGTGACTTCCCCTACCGCCCCTTCCAATTGGGCCTTAGTTGCCCTGCTAATGATTTCCAGGGCCTTCCTCAGAGCCCCAGCATCCACCAGCCCCTTCTTGCTTGCTCCCCGGCCTGCCATTGTGCACAATAGTCCGAGTGTGCACTAAAAATATGCCCCTTAAAGCTAGACTAGGTACTCTAAGCCCCCGAGCCGGTACCTACCCGTGGACCAGTACCCCTGGCACTGTGAAACCGGAACAAGAAAATAAAAACCCCCAGAAACAAAAACACACAGGGGGTGCTAACCAATAAAATAACCTAAATAGTATTAATTATTATTAATTATTAATAAAAGAAAACTAATCCCCAAAAATATGATTACCTATTTACCTATTTATTATTAGTATTATTTCTATTATTATTTCATTTATATTATTTTGTAAAAATATATATATTTTTTTAAACCCTATTCAAATATTCTACCCTTGTAAGCACCCCCTCCCCTCTACCTAGGAAATCCCTGAAGAAAGGGAGCCCCCAAAACACCAGAAACAAGCACAAAATAGTGCTGGATAACGGCCGAGCACACTGCCACCTAGCGGTGCACAAGCAGCACCGCACCACTCCCTCAATAAGAAAACACGGTCCCTTTAACGGCGCTGCCCTGCCCCCTTTCTACACGGCGCTGCTACCGCGACCACACACGCGAGCGCCGGGAGACAAACACTCGGACTACGTGGGGATCCCACTGAGGAGCTGCGGGAAAGCCGCTAACCCTGTGCTCCTGAACCTGCCCCTAACCCCCACGCCCAGCCAGCACACGAACGGAGCAAGGATTCCTCAACAACTCCCTAACGGCACCCCAGAGCCCTCAAGCCCCCAACTAACTGAATACCCCCCGACGCACACCCAGAGGCACGGGGACCCACGGTAAGAAGCGAGGGGTGTCTTATCTACGGCACCCCTCTTACAAAATCCTTACGCGTATCTAGCTAAAAAATTCTTTTTTTTTTTTTAAACTAACAAAAATTCCTAACCGCCCTCCTCTACTACAACTCCCCTACCTCACCTGCTCTAACTCGCACCTAGGCCCCAGGTACTACAGGGAAGGCTCGGGAGCGGGCAACAGGACTTGACAATCACCAAGTCCTAACCGTCGCCTGCCTCCCGAACCTTCCCTGAGCCCTTAAGTACCCCTAGGGAGGCGCTCTGCACCCCAACGGTCACTCGCTGGCCGTGTGCAGTGCCAAAAAACTCCCCGGGGGGAAACGCTTCGCGTTCCCCCCGGGAACCTCCCTTCCCATTATTAGTCTTCAATTCAGTGCTAAAAATAACGTAACAATCCAAATGAAACAGCACTCACTCTATTTATTTATTTCCGACATTCCTGAATGTTAGGAAATCGGCGCCTGCTGTGTAGCTAGGCCATGCTCATAGCGGCCACTGTTGTCCGGCTTGCCTGGTTCCTGTCAATTCACCTTCCTTCATGAGTGTGTGGGATTCCTCGTTGTCTGGAAGAGCAGGTGGGGCAGCACGTCTCATAGGCTTAGAGACAAGCGTGGACTGGCCTATTGATCTCTGGAGATTTTCCAGCAGGCCTTTGTATCCGAGGCCTCCTTTGTGTGGTATTTCCAAATTATCCCATAGGGAAAGTGTTGGGATCGCTGAAAATGTGTAAAATCGGGCCAATTGTAATATTATTTCCAGGGCCGCTTTTGCTTCCCAGTCCACCCCTGCACAGAGAAAAGAAAATGTCCCACATTTCTAAAGTTGCATGAGAAATTTTAAAAAACTGCACTCACCCCTTAAGTGCCAGGCTATTATTGAAGTCTATGTAAAAAGGACGAGTATACTCGTGGAGTTTGTGTTTTCCACGGGAATATCTGTTCAGGATTCAGGCTCTGTCTTCCTTTTACTATTGAGTGGGTGGGCAAGTCCAGCCCTGGATCCAGGACCTTTCACCTCCTCGCCCTCCATGATGGGGAATGGTCCCATGATAAGGCTTGAAGAAAAGAAATTGAGCCTCAGGGAAAATGGGGGGGACCTTCAGAGGAGGAACAGAGCCAGCAAGGGGAGAAAAGCTCGGATAAGGGTTCCTTGAGGTAGGAGGAGACTCAAAGATAAGTACTGGGACGAGGAAGGGGGACGTGGTGGTAATGCATGTATGAATTACAAGGTGAGAGTGGGGAAGGGCAGCAGAGGGTTAGGGTGGCAGAATGGCCAGGGCGCAAACCCTTCAGATATCCTCTCTGCTGTGATCTCATGCACTGCAATGCCTATCGTGCACTTGGTGGCGTTTGCCTCCGTGCTCTTGCCGCCTCTTTTTTACTTCAGGCATTGTTTCTCACTTGGTACACATCTGCCTAGTGGGTGTCGCGCTGCACTTTATCTCTATGAGAAAATGAATGGGTGCAAGATGTTTTTAATTTTCTTAATAAACTTTTATTTTTTAATGTATTGTTCCCAAAATGCCCACTTTGGAGCTGCCCATGACAAATATTTTGTTTGGAACCAACAACTAAAAAGTTATTAGCAATAGAATTTTGGGTAAAACTGGCAGCTTTCATTTCGGAAAAACGTCTCAGTCTCTTTGCTGGAAGCACCACGGGAGATATAGCTACAGAGGGTTCGCCCCTCCCCCTGTCGAATATTGTTAAAATCTACTGGATTGATTAACAGCAAACCTGTCATGGAAATAGAGCAGTGGCGGCTGGTGAGTTTAAAAGTTGGTGGGGCGTAAATTGTCTCGGGCTAATTAGGAGTGAGTGCGCAAGCCCACCACGCCACCCAAATGGGGATGGGGGGTGGGTTCTGCCCCAGCAAACATTTTGTGGAATTGGCCTCCAAAATGTGCAATTCACTGTCCAAACCCATTGAACTATGACATAAAATGCATTAGGTTTTACATACTAATGGTGGTACATTATTCTTACGTGTGCACGTTTGATGGTGCCCCTTTCTCTCAGTCGCTACAGCCCAGGAACAGAAAACCAAGTACGGAGTTCACCAAATACAGAGAATCGCGCCTTCAAACACTTGTGTATAGGCGCGTTATAAATTCTATATCATATCAAATCTACACTCCATAGAAGAGCCCCCCTTTGGCACCACACCACTATCTATAAACCACCTTTTTCCCTCGGCCAGGGAAGACAAGGGTAGGGTAGTGTAGCTTAGTGGCAACGTGCTCGTCTTGAAGCAAAACGACGCAGAGCCACACAGGTTCAAAACACAGCTTAGAAACCTCTTCGGTATTATGTGTCTTATAAAAAACCAAATAAATTATAATTATGTTTGTTTGGCACTGCAGTAATTTGGTTATTTCTAACTGGAATCGAATTTATGGATCACCGGCATACCATTCCAACAATCTTCCCATGAATCCGATCACTCTCAAAGCGTGCTGTTTTCCTAGATGCCTGGGATTGGGTGAAACATTTGCAATGGGCTTTCACCCTTAACTAAACGCCTCAAAACTATGTGTTGATTCGCATTTTATATAGTGCCTTGTATTGAATCATCACACTTCTCAGCATGTTACATTAGGGCGTCATTGTAATTCACTGCCCTGGGAAGGATGAAAGGCTGAGTTGGCGGCCCTGTGTCTGGGATGTTTGAGGCAAGGCTCATCGGCATGACCCATGGGAGTAGGCCCGGGTCTACACTAATATGCTGGGATTGAGGCCCGCTGGCTGAGCCCGATGCAGCAACAGCAAGAAGGCCCTGTGTCTCAGTATTGAGGTGCATTGGCAGAGCTCTCTATGGGATAGCAGACGCTGCTTATTGTCAGGAATGGGGTGCATTGCAACATTGAGAGTACGTTAAAGGGTGCTAGTTGTCAGGTTTGCGGTACACTGGCAGAGCTAAACGCGCTCCACTATTGGAAGAGCAGGGGGTGCTGAAGGTCATTATTGCACTGCTTTGGCAAGGCTGCGTGTGGGGCACAGTACTGCCTTGTGAGTGAGTGTTGTAGGCAGTACGTGAAGTGTCCTGGCGAGGCTGCGTGTGGGTTCTAGTATTCAAAGCATAGCAGGGGTGCTGCAGCTCAGGAGCGGGATGCGTGGCATAGTGTATGGGTCACAGTACAGGAGCAGCAAACTGAGGTGTATAGGCAGAGCCAGTAATGGAATAGCAGAGGAGGGGTGCTGGCGGGCAGAACGCAGGCACAGAAGCAGAGTTGCTTGAGGGTCCCAGTTGGCGGAGGACAGCCCAGTCCGAGTCAGGACAGGACTGGCTCCTGGAGACAGGGTCCTTCTGGGCTGACTGACTGCACAGTCAGTGCTCCTCCAAAGTTGCACAATGTGTATACAAATGCATTTTGAACCAGCATTCAAGGTAGCCTGTGGCATATGGTAGATCCAGAGAGCGGACGTTGGTGATGGGGAGCGGCTGCCACCTCCAAGCCATCTCTGCTGTGTCCCCTCAACCCCACATGCCGCAGCACTGTATACCCTCCACCCAATATGCCCAATCCGCGTCGCCTCCTGCCTCAAAGCAATATTTTGCTACGTGGGAATACAAGGGATGTGCTGGAAACAGGATGTCTCTCAACCCGGGACCCACCTCCTTCCTCAAGGACTGTCTAACAGACTCCCAGTCCTGCCTGCGGCCCACCGCCGGACCTTCACCGGCAATCTGGTGATGGTGAAGGCCGGGCGGCGGGCCATGGGCACAACATGCGGTCATGAGAACACACAAGTAAATATCAGAACAAAACGAAAAACAGTACAAGAAGAGCTGGACAATATAACATCTCTGCCTGGGGTGTACATCATCCCCTGCTGTCCCGACCTCCCTCTGTCCAATCTATTACATGCCGAGGTCCTTCTCGATCAGCCTTTGGGCGGCAAGCCCCCTGATTATGGTCGGTGCTGTCCGCGATCCACCCATGAAACGGCACTGCATCTGGCCGTGGGACACTCGGCCTACATCACTGTGTGAGCTGCATCTCACACAGTGAGAGATGTATGTAGGCCCAGTGTCCCGCGGCCGCCATTAAGTTTTAGTTAAGGAAACTCTTAGTCTTCTTTGCCAATGAGACATGGAAGACTAAGAGTTTACTTAAGTAAGCCAAACAAACGCAACTTAGATTAGGCACTGACTCGCTCACTTACCTGGGGCTGCGGAAGCACACGTCCATGGATGGGCCTGGTTCTGGGCAGCTGGGCCTAGCTCACTGCAGTACGACGTCTCCTAAGTCCACCATATCAGCAACTGGAAAGAACGAGAAAAGGTGACCTGACTCCATCCACATGAATTGTCATTGGCTGGTAAACAGCCAATGACAATCCAAACAACCTGTTGCTATGCTGCATGGCCTGCAGTGCTAGCGCAGGACTACAGGAGGTCTCCTCTACTATGCTGTTTGCGCAGAACACCAACTGTAAGGGGCCACCCGTCCAGTGCCCCGACAGCCACCCAAATGGGAGGATGGGATACGCAGAGTGCGTGGAGCTATGAGCTCCACGCACTCTACATGGTGAAAATGAACATAGATCCGGACGCGCCCCGCTGCTCTAGAGGTTGGGCAGAGCAGGCCTGGCAGCCCAATATACTGCAGAGCTGCAGATTAATAAAAAAATAATTAATCTGCAGCTCTGCAAAAAACATTGATTTCATTTTTTTGCCAGCACAAAAAGAAAAGGAGTTGTCTCTTCTTCTTCTCTCTGTGGCGGGGAGGGGGCGGCGCCCCGCCATCCTATGTAAGCGGCCACCACTGAAATAGAGTAAACGTTTTGGGGCTAATTGATGGAACAAATGTGCGCCGAAATTTGTGGCACAAGCTGGCGCAAGCGTGAAAAAGCAAGCGCACGTGTGCAATTCATGGAAGGCTCTGCGCGTGTTTTCCCCGGGATGTGCGTGAAATCCACGAGTGGCACACACGGCCGCAGACGTCATTGCAACATCCAGAACGCCGTGCGCGACACACACAGAGAAAGCGCACAACGTTAGCGCACACACCAAAAAGTGGGCGGAACACGGGGCGGAATGCGCGGAATGGGGAACAACGTGTGAAAATAAGAGCATAACTGGGGAAGTACTGCTGGGAAGTACACGGAACGACCACACGCACGTGAACTTCATGTATTAATGGAATCAAATAGGGGAAACCCACGCACTGCCAAAGATATGCACAGGCCTAAACACGTCGGCCACACGAAGGCAGGCAGTAGCATCCCTGCACATTACAAAAGTGCACGCAAACAACAAACACATATATACAGCTACGATGAATGTCCCATTCTGTGGCCCCCTTGGAGAAATGACATGTCATGCAACGCTCAGGCATCCCAAAAAAGCAAGAAAAAGAGATACGCAGCCCCCGTAGCCCACGTGCGTGTAAGAAAACACACGCAGTGTGCTGTGGCAAGCAGGAATACAAAAAATGCGTACGTGATCAACACGCATGCTAGTATGCTCGAAAAAAAAGGGTACGCGACTAACAAGGACACCCGAAGTAGGAAAAATAGCGTGTGCGACTCACCGTCTGCCTTGCATGTAGAAGAAGAATGCGTAGACAACACCCACGCCAAAAGAAGAAGTACGCATTGTAGCCACTGTGAAGTAATCGCACGTGAACCCCAACATCTGGAAAACACACGCACCGCTTTCCATGAAGAGCACGTACAGAGTGATGGAAACCCACGTGGGACCTTCAAACCGTGGCGAGGGAAACGCCCGTGTACACGTTACATCGCCTACGCGATTACGCATTAAGGGCCTTTCCTCGGAATTCACACAAACGTGCTGTTTTTCACGTGCCAAATCACTCTGTATCAAGATGGCCGCGCAACAACACACGGAAGACCACGCTCCTGCCCAGAAGGCCGAATTATTGCCCCTCAGAGCCCAGAGCAGCCTCCCACGAGCCATCTGTTGCTTCCTGCCTGCCTGATGCCACCATGCCCTGCCATTTGGTGCCTGCACATCTGCCATCTGGGGTCCAGTTGCAGTGACCACCCCTACTGGAACAGAAGACTCCTGACTGAAGTTCCATCACTCCACAGCCCAGTCCCTGGACCCAGTTGCCCACCCACACCTGCCTCGGGGGTTGCCATGCCTGACACAACACTTTCTGGCACCAGTGTCAATCCCCCAGCAGAGAGGCAGAGGGCTACCAGCTTCAGTGAAAAGGAAGTTGGTATCCTGGTGGAGCAAATTCTGGGACATTATGATACCCTCTTCACACCATTGCGCAGGAAGGACGGAAGAGGATCTGGAAGGACATAGTAGGTGCCATCAACGCGAAGGGGGTGGCACCCCGCGACATCAAACACGCCCAGAAGCGCTGGGAGGACTACAAGTCCAGGACCCTCAAGAAGGCCCAGCGCCTCTTGGAAGCAGCGGATGAAGTGGGGCACTGGGTCCAGCTTATCACCCAGCAGATGCGGGTCCTGGAGCGCATTTGCCCAGTGCTTCACCACCACATCCTTAGGGTGCAGGCCCGCCTGGAGTCGAGCGGTAAGTGGCCATGCATTCACATTTAAAAAAGGGCATGTTGCAGTGTGCTGGTAGTTAGCTAGTTGGCTGCATGTGTGACATGGGTCATGTTTGGATGTGTGTGTGCAGGGACATGATGGTGCTGCATGTGAGTCCAGTCAGGCATGATCCACATGGATGGTGTCTGTGTTACAATGCATCATGCGAAGCAGCATGCGGAACGCACACATGTATGCATGCCTGTGTCTGTACTTTGACATGTTTGGGGTGTGAGAGATGTGTGCTGCTGTCATGGACATGCATGATGTACATGTCCGTGTGTCTGAGTAGTGTGTGCGCCATGGATATGCATGACACATGTCCGTGACGATGTGTTGATTCACTGATACAGCCTAGTCATCCTTGTATCCACTGTGTCTGGGGGTATACCGGGCCAGATGCATGACCCTTCGCTGATGTGTGTGCATGTGACCAGCATGTCCCATGATGCATGTGAGTATCAGCCCACCATTGGATGCAACTACGGTGCCTTGGACATGGATGCCAACGTATGTTGCATGTGCCATGCCTGTTCCTGCATGTGTGTTGCCTGCACTGACCCATGTGTTGTGGAGGGACATGATGGAAGTGACGTTTGACAGTGCCACTAATTTGCTATTGCACTGTGTCTAGGGGACTATAGTTCAGTACCCTGATGCTTGTGTTCAATGTCTCCCTTTACACAGTGGCGAGTGAAGAAGAGGGCGGAGATGGCGCTGTGGAGGAAAGCGGCAGGGATGCCTCCACCGGCCGGCGACACAAGATCCAGTCACCCTCCCAGGAAATTCCATCATTCGGTAGCGAGGGGACTGGTGCCGCGTCTGCCACTACGGCTGCAGCGGAAGTGGAGGATGAGCCCCCACAGGGGTTTGCAACAGCGGAAGACGGTGCAGAGCCATCCAGGTTGGTGGTGTGTATTGAGGAGGAGGAGGCCGCTACTGAGCTGCACATGGGGCCTGGTGGGGGTGGTACCACTGGTGCAAGGAGGTGCAGTCCAGGGGCAGGGACAGGAGACAGCACAGGTTGCTGTGGAGGTACCTGTGCATGTCTCTGTCCCTGACACTGTGACTGCATCACCATGCACCTGCAGGGATGCCCCGTTCCAGTCCCATCGGCAGGTAGGGGGGAGGTCCACATCATCTGGCACTCCTCTACCTGCGGACGAGGGGACCCGTGACCGGATTCAGTCCGTCCCGATTGGTGTCGTGTTGCGCACACGTGACTTCCTGGGGGACCATGCACGTCATCACGAAGAGCTGTATGCCAATGTGGCCCACGTGGGAGGGACCATGGCCGGAGGTTTCCTCCATGTGTTGGCCAGTCTTGTGACCCTCTCCTCCTCTGTGCGCACTATACGCCAGTCATTCTCAGTGCTGTCTTCCGGCCCAGATGCCACCAGGGCCCCCTGTGGATCTCTCCCAACCAATGCAGGCAGCCTGGTGGAGATCCCATCCCTGCCACAGTCAGGAGTCGGAGGTCCAGCAGGGGTGGCCACCCCACCAACTGGACCCCAGCGGATGAAGGATGTGCTGGCATCATCGGGCAGGGCACATGCATGATGGCGTGGGTGGATTCCATGAGCCCGGATGGCGTCGTGGTTTTGTGCATGTCTCTATGAGCATTGCCTCAGTCATGGGTTGTCACTGTGTGGCTCTGTCGTACACTCATGCATGGCCATGCTGGTTCTTTTGAGACTCTCATGGCATGGGTAATTTGGGAGTGGGTGCAGTGGATGGTTGGGTGCTTGTACTGGGGGGCGGGGGAGATTTGGGTTGGCATTAGGGCCATGGGTCTGTTCTGTCATGACATGTTGTTTGGTGGGCCATTGTCATGATGCCTGCTCCCGAGGAGGCAGGTCAGGCCCAGCGTCCCCGGAAGCAGACTTCATACTCACCAAGCAGGACCCAGCAAACCCCTATAGGGGCTCTTTGGACCTTGTCCTGGTGCCTTTGGCGCCAGGCTCATCATGGCGGAACATATGATAATGCTTGGGTGAACTCACCTGAGGCAGACCATGCTGCATACTCACCCGAGGCAGACCATGCTGTCTGAAGCTCCAAGCCAACTAAGGCTGGGGAGGAACTATTTTCTTTCAGGAACTCTTTTCTTACTCGGGTGGGGCCAGTGGAAGAACACTCACCTGAAGCTCTTCCAAGGCTATTTAAACCACGCCCGGATGGCCACACGTGCTTCGCGTTATTCTGCATCTGCAGCAGGACGATCACTGAGTCGGCTCCTGCATCCTGGCTCCTGCCACGCCCGCCAGCTCCTGGAACACCTGCAAGGAGAGAAAGACAAGCATTAGGACATTACCTACCTTCATCCAGCATCCGGATTCTTCACTCTGTCGATCCTGCAAAAGAAAGTCAAGGGTTAGAAACGCATCTCATCGCTCGCTGCAGCGCCGCTTCCACTTACCTTCACGTGGCACTGTCTAGCTCTTCAGCGGTCATAGGCGACATCGGCCGCATCCCAGCACCTACGGAAAAGAAAGACAATAGTTAGAAGCGCTCCGCTTCTCACGCTGCCGCGCCGCTTCCACTTACATTCACGTGGCGCCGGCAACCTTTTCAGCGCCCATAGGCGACATCGGTCGCATTCAAGACCTACGGAGAACAAGGACAAAACAAGGTGAGCAACGAACTAATTGCAAAAGGACAGATTACTCACCTTAAGTCTTACCTGAATTTTGTTGGGACCTCAGTTCCCTTTTCGGGTCGGAGCGGCTTTTCTGGCTATTCCGTACCCTGGCCCCTATGGGGAAATAAGACACCCTCATTAAGGTGTCGGAGCAAACCACTACGGCACACCTTCATTAAAAGTACTCACCTGAGCTTAACTCGGCAAATCCATTCCTCCACACGGATTCCTCACCTAGTCCCTAAACAAAGGCCAAGGGACAAATAAGACTTGATCTTTTGAACTATATACTTACGGCAGCATTTTGGTAAAGGCAAGCAGACATCGAACCCTCGCCAAATCCGAGATCCAGTGAAGTAACTGGAAATCTACGCGCCCCTGCGTCAGAAGCAGGATGGAGAGCTTGGCCATACAGAAATTAGGGTGAGAGTCTGCGGAAGGCACAGCTAGGGTTCGAGGAGGTTGAGAAGGGGAAAAAAGGGTGGAGTCTCACACACAATCTAGCAGACAGTTAACTCCCTTTTCCCATCTACAGAAGGATTATTCTACGGGCCAGACAGACAAGGTTTGGGGGTCCAGTCCAGTCCATCTTCCAAGCACTACGCTTTACGTGGAAGAAGTTGTAGCAGTCCAGAACGGGTCGGCGCCTCCGTGGGAATCAGGTGAGCGTTACAGAACGCGAAGCCTACCAATAACTTCCTACCCAGGCGCCATGGAAACTTCCGAGACAGACCCGCTGGCCCAGCTATTAGGGGAATTACGGGCCGAAGTTCATTCCGCTCGCCAGGAGACGAATGCCCTCAGGAGGGAGTTAATTGTGTCAAAGGAACGAACTGATGATCTTGCCTGCCAGCTGTTGCAGAGTCAAGCTGGTCAAACTCCTCTACCAAGTTCAGGGGGTAGTTTCACCCCCATGGCGTCAACTAATCCAGTGCAAATCAATCTACCTGGAAACGTGCCACTGGCCTCGCCTGAACGTTTTGCTGGAGATCCCAAAAGATTTGCAGCATTTATGAATCTATGCCCATTGCATTTCCTCTGCAGGCCTGGGGCCTTCCCAAATGACCAAACCAAGGTAGCCTTTGTACATTCTTATCTCAGCGGCAGCGCAGCTGATTGATCAATCCCATTGGTTACTCAAGACGACCCGATCCTTCAGAACTTTCAAGCCTTCCAGACAAGTATGGAAAGACTTTTTGCGAGGCATTCTCAGGGACAGGCCCTGGACAACGAACTCCTATCTCTACGACAGGGTAATCTGGACCTCTTAGCTTACATTGCTACCTTCAATAGGTTAGTTGTGGAAACAAGCTGGCCCGAGGATAAGAGAATTACGCTATTCCATCGAGGTCTACGTGGAGAACTTAAAGATGTCTTGGCCCAGGTCGTAAATCCACCCCAGGACTGCTCGGACTATATTGACTTAGTGGTCCAACTGGATCACAGGCTTCAAAACAGAAAAGCAGATCGGTCCAGGTTTGAAACCCGGGTTTTTGCCAAAGCCCAGGTTCACCCCAAGGGTGTCGATGCTACTGAACCTATGCAGATTGGAGTAGTCAAGGGACCTTTGACCCAAAGGGAGCGTGAAAGAAGACGGCAAATGCAATTGTGCCTCTACTGTGGAACTTCAGGACACTTCTTACGAGACTGCCCTGTAAAACCGCCCAAAAAGGCGGTAGGAGCCACGGTTAAAGATCTTGTAGAATCTGAGCCGGGAAACGACCACGCCCGACAAGCGTAGAGGTCCGCTTGCCGAGCTTAAAAACCAACTCTTTGACTTCGCACTTCACCATGCCAATGGTCCTCGTAAATCCAAAACAGCCTGAACGGTTGCATGCAATTAAGGCATACATCGATAGTGGGGCTATAGGAAACTACGTGGATCGTGAATTGGCTTCTAGGATGAACCTCCCTCTTTGCCCTAAAACCAATAAAGATGTCATCACCACTGTGGATGGAACCGAAATCGCCTCTGGGCCGGTAACTCACTCCACCACAGAAGTGACATTGCTGGGTCAAGACGGGCATCGGGAGGCAATGGTGTTTGATGTAATTAAGGCTCCGCAATTTCAAGTAATTCTAGGAATCCCTTGGTTGGAAACACACAATCCTCAAATTGATTGGCGAGCAAAGAGGATAACCTTTCCAGAGTGGGTACAAACCTGCTATCCACGAAATACAAGCATTGGCCTAGCTACCGTAACTCCTGTCAGTTTGCAAATACCGCCAGAGTACCAAGATTTTCAAGACGTCTTCCAAAAGGAACAGGCCAATACTCTACCGCCCCACAGGTCATACGATTGACAGATAGATCTACTACCCGGTGCAACACCCCCTTGCAGCAGGATCTATGCCCTTACCGAGAATCTTCATTTATGACAATATCTGGACCAGTACTTAGCCAATGGTTTTATTCGCCCGTCTAAGTCTCCTGCATCCTCGGTTTTATTCTTTGTACCAAAAAAAGAAGGCGATCTCAGAACTTGTGTAGACTACCGCGCACTGAACCAGATAATTGTCAAAAACAGATACCCTTTGCCTTTGATCCCTGAACTCCTTGACCAAGTGAAAGATGCCTGCATATACACCAAGCTAGATCTCCGGGGGGCTTACCATCTAGTGCGAATCAAAGAAGGCGATGAATGGAAAACTGTCTTCCGCACTAAATATGGGTTGTTCGAGTACCAAGTTATGCCTTTTGGACTGTGCAATCCACCGGCTGCCTTCCAATATTTCATGAACGATGTCCTCAGGGAACTCATCGATGTTTGTGTTATTGTATACATCGATAACATTCTTGTATACTCCTCTTCAGAATCTGATCATCGAAACCATGTCAGGGTTGTCCTCGAGAAATTGCGCCAACACAAACTATTTGCTAAACTTGAAAAATGTGTTTTCCATGTCACGGAAGTCGAATTTCTAGGTTTTATCCTGACACCTAAAGGAGTCCACATGGACTCACGAAAAGTGGATGCTATCCTCAAATGGCCATCACCCAGCTCTGTAAAAGGTGTTCAAAGCATGCTTGGCTTTGCCAATTTTTATTGCAGGTTCATTCCGGAGTTTTCATGGGTGGTTCAACCCATCACTGCACTCTTAAGAAAAAATAAACGTTTTGAATGGTCTAAAGAAGCTGAGCAAGCCTTTCAAGAACTAAAAGCTAAATTTACTTCTGCACCCGTATTGAAACACCCGCGCCCGGACTCCCTTATATCGTCGAAACCGACGCATCCAGTCTAGCTATGGGAGCTGTCCTTTCTCAAAGGGACCCAGAGACTAACCAACTGCATCATGTTGCGTTCTGGTCCAGAAAATTCTCGGCTCCCGAGATTAACTACGCCATCACGGACAAAGAACTGTTAGCGATTAAATCTGCTTTTAAAGCCTGGCGACATTATCTTCTTGGCGCAAGACATACCATCACGGTGATCACCGACCATCGGAATTTACAGTACTTGAAAATCGCCAAGGCTCAGTCATCTCGACAGCTCCGTTGGGCTCTGTTTTTTGCTGAATTTGATTTCATAATCACCTACCGTCCTGGCTGTAAGAATGGCAAAGCGGATGCTCTATCCCGAATTGGAATGGGGGACACAGTCACTAACTCAGAGCCTGTGCCGATAATTCCCGAACAGAGGATCTTAGGTATGACTTCTTCACAATCGCTAGAAAATATCCAAACTAGAGTTAAACAACTACTGGACCCAACAGACTTGCAGGACTGGGTTCAAAAGGGATCTGATTTTACTATAGATAACGATTTACCTTATGTCCGAGGACGATTATTTCTTCCACACACGGATTTACAAAAGCTAGTTGTTTCTTGTTATCACGATACACTAATAGAGGGACACCCCGGCATTGCCAAAACTGAGGAAAAGGTGAAAAGACAATTCTGGTGGCCTTCTTGGCGAAAAGATGTAAAATCATTTGTGATGTCCTGTGGTGTGTGCGCCCAAAATAAAGGCCAAAAGAAAAGACCAGCCGGTCTTCTTCAACCGTTAGACATTCCACCATCGCCCTGGCACACCCTGTCATTGGATTTTATTACAGACTTATCCCCCTGTTCAGGATATAACACTATTCTTGTTATTGTGGATTTATTCTACAAGATGGCACACTTCGTTCCATTAAAAGGTTTACCTTCAGCTTCGGTTCTAGCTAAAGAATTCCTTGAAAATGTTGTCCGGTTACACGGATTTCCGTCTGTGCTGATTTCAGATTGAGGAAGCCAATTTATTTGCCACTTTTGGCGTAGATGTTGTCAATTGGCACAAATCGATGTAAGACTATCAACCAGTCATCACCCCCAGACCGATGGTCAAACAGAAAGAATGAACCAGACTCTCGAACAATATTTACGTTCTATGCTGCAACAATCTGAAAGTAACTGGAAAGACATTCTTTGGATAGCTGAATATGCATATAATAATTCTGTGCACTCTGGAACTGGGCAAAGTCCTTTTTACACTTTATATGGGCTTCACCCTCGAACCTCTGACCTGGATCCACCTCATGATCTCGGAACACCCGCAGTGGACCAGCTGCATACCGCAATTACCAAAGCCTTCAAAGAAGCAACTTAACATTTACAACAAGCCAAGAAAAGATACAAGAAAAGTGCTGATCGCAATCCAAGTGAGGCACCTCAGTACCAGATTGGGGACCAAGTCTGGCTGGCTACCAGACACTTATCACTCAAAGGACCTCGAACTTTTAATCCCAAATACCTGGGACCATATTCCATTACGGCCATAATCAATCCTGTGGCCGTTAAACTGGATTTACCAGCTCATATGCGAATACATCCTGTTTTTCATGTGTCACTTTTGAAACCTGTGCAACCTGGAACCAGACTAATCAAGTCTCCAGAACCCATTCAAGTGGAGGGAGAACCTGAGTTCGAGGTGAAGAACATTTTAAATTCTAAAATTATAAGATCAAGGCTTTTCTATCTAATCGATTGGAAGGGTTACGGGCCTCAAGACCTTCCCAGACAAACCAAAACCCCCGGGGAAAACAACCTTGGGAGGGGCCTTGTGGGGGAGTGCTGTCATGATGCCTGCTCCCGAGGAGCCAGGTCAGGCCCAGCGTCCCCGGAAGCAGACTTCATACTCACCAAGCAGGAGCCAGCAAACCACTATAGGGGCTCTTTGGACCTTGTCCTGGTGCCTTTGGCCCCAGGCTCATAAAAGGCATCTGTCCTGGCGCCATAGGCGCCAGGCTCATCATGGCAGAACATATGATAATGCTTGGGTGAACTCACCTGAGGCAGACCATGCTGCATACTCACCCGAGGCAGACCATGCTGTCTGAAGCTCCAAGCCAACTAAGGCTGGGGAGGAACTATTTTCTTTCAGGAACTCTTTTCTTACTCGGGTGGGGCCAGTGGAAGAACACTCACCTGAAGCTCTTCCAAGGCTATTTAACCACGCCCGGATGGCCACACGTGCTTAGCGTTATTCTGCATCTGCAGCAGGACGCTCACCGAGTCGGCTCCTGCATCCTGGCTCCTGCCACGCCCGCCAGCTCCTGGAACACCTGCAAGGAGAGAAAGACAAGCATTAGGACAGTACCTACCTTCATCCAGCATCCGGATTCTTCACTCCGTCGATCCTGCAAAAGAAAGTCAAGGGTTAGAAACGCATCTCATCGCTCGCTGCAGCGCCACTTCCACTTACCTTCACGTGGCGCTGTCTAGCTCTTCAGCGGTCATAGGCGACATTGGCCGCATCCCAGCACCTACGGAAAAGAAAGACAATAGTTAGAAGCGCTCCGCTTCTCACGCTGCCGCGCCGCTTCCACTTACCTTCACGCCGGCAACCTTTTCAGCGCCCATAGGCGACATCGGTCGCATTCAAGACCTACGGAGAAAAAGGACAAAACAAGGTGAGCAACAAACTAATTGCAAAAGGACAGATTACTCACCTTAAGTCTTACCTGAATTTTGTTGGGACCTCAGTTCCCTTTTCGGGTCGGAGCGGCTTTTCTGGCTTTTCCGTACCCCGGCCCCTATGGGGAAATAAGACACACTCATTAAGGTGTTGGAGCAAACCACTACGGCACACCTTCATTAAAAGTACTCACCTGAGCTTACCTCGGTGAATCCATTCCTCCACACGGATTCCTCACCTAGTCCCTAAACAAAGGCAAAGGGACAAATAAGACTTGATCTTTTGAACTATATACTTACGGCAGCATTTTGGTAAAGGCAAGCAGACATCGAACCCTCGCCACATCCGAGATCCAGTGAAGTAACTAGAAATCTATGCGCCCCTGCATCAGAAGCAGGATGGAGAGCTCGTCCATACAGAAATTAAGGTGAGAGTCTGCGGAAGGCACAGCTAGGGTTCGAGGAGGGTGAGAAGGGGAAAAAGGGGGGAATCTCACACACAATCTAGCAGACAGTTAACTCCCTTTTCCCATCTACAGAAGGATTATTCTACGGGCCAGACAGACGAGGTTTGGGGGTCCAGTCCAGTCCATCTTCCAAGCACTGCGCTTTACTGTGGAAGAAGTTGTAGCAGTCCAGAACGGGTCGGCGCCTCCGTGGGAATCAGGTGAGCGTTACAGCCATGTGTCGGGGCCTGCTGGCAGGTGCCCGTCACTGGTGGGTGGGTGCATGGGGGACATGAGTCAGGGCCTGCTCGGAGGTGCCCGTCACTGGTTAGTGGGTGGGGGACATGAGTCGGGGCCTGCTGCTGGCAGTTGCCCGTCAATGGTGGGGGGGACATGTGTTAGGGCTCACAAGTGCATGGTGCCATGTGGGCTGCCTGCAGGGCATGATCAGGGGTGTAGGGTAGTCCCCTGTGGTGTGGGCTGTCTGCGGGGCATGCCCATGGTGGATGGGCTGCCTGCAGGGCATGGTCAGGGGTGTAGGGTAGTCCCCTGTGGTGTGGGCTGCCTGCAGGGCATGACGAGGGAGGAAAGGGCACACCCGGGAGGGCCCACACTGCCAAATCGCATGTAATACTCCCTGCGTACCCCTGGAATACACGTACACCGCTCGCGCTAGCGAAAACGCGTGTAAAAGTCCACGTGCACCCCCGGAATACATGTACCCCGCTCGCGCTACCGTAAATGCGTGTAAAAGTCCATGCGCACCCCTGGAATACATGTAGTCCGCTCGCGCTAGCGAAAATGCGTGTAAAAGTCCACGCGCACCCCGGAATACATGCAGGCAGCTCATCCACCCTCCCCATGCCCCACAGGCAGCCCACACCACAGGGGGGACTTTTTCCACACATTTTACCTGATGCTAGCGGGGTACGTGTATTCCGGGGGGGCGCGTGGACTTTCACACGCATTTTCGCTAGCGTGAGTGGGGTACGTGTATTCCGGGTGTGTGCGTGAACTTTTACACGTGTTTTCGCTAGCACGAGCGGGGTACGTGTATTCCGGGGGTGCGCATGGACTTTACACATGTTTTTGCTAGTGCGAGCGTGGTACGCATATTCCGAGGGGTGCGCAGGGAGTTTTCCACATGTTTTCATGGTTGAGGGGCTGTATGCTGGTTCCCTGGCCTTTGCGCCATGTACTGGATTTGTGCGATGTTTTTGGCGCATAGGGTGGGGTTGGGGGCGTAACTGCCACTGCTGCAGGGTCGCTGCGCCACTTTGCGCCATGGCTGGTTATGGATATTTAATTCCATGAATATGCTGTGCGCTGAATTCTATGAATTACCCCCCTTGTGCCCAAGTTGTTTCTTATTTCCTCCAAATCCGCAGAGCGTTTTTTTGCGCTTCGACTTTAACAAAATCTGACTTTTTCTTTATAGGAAAAATGAATGAGAGTAGGGTGAAAAAAAAGCATTCTTTTTACTTTTGTCAGGGTGGTCAAAGAGGGTCCCTTTTATTGCGAGGGATTCATATTGCTCCCATCATATTGATGATGGTGGGACGGCAGCAAACTTGGATAGTGTTGCAAATCGATATGAAACAAATGGAGTTAATTATATGTTACTTCTAGTGTTACAATTATTTAGAATGTATACATATTAGATTTTCACGCACAGAGAAAGATACAATATTAAAACTGCAAATGCAACGCAAACACAAAGCCACACAATGGGGTTGCTTTACTCCACGCTTAGCTGTTACACATGTAGTCTAAGAAGCAGGGACATTCTTGATGGGAAAGAGAACTACTTACCTAGTAAGGTCGTATGAACAGGGCAAGGTTTACAGTCCTCGCAAGGGAACAGGTGTTTTCCTGCCCTTTTTATTAAAATCTTTAGAGGGGGTTCGTCATTTGTTTGGTGGTAATAAACATGAGGTCCGAGGCCAGGGTCCAACAGTGAAGTGTTTTTCCAGGCCATCAGAGGCTGTATGTGGCCGCAGAAATTAGATGGTATTTTTTAGGCAGCAGGAGTCTGTGAAATGAAGATCGCAATGTGTAGTTCAAAGAAAATCCTGTTTATGCAGATTTTCTCTAATTGCCAAAATACATCAGTAGGACCAGGTGCAATCATACTTAAAGTTAAAGGCCTTAGAGTCCAGTTATTGCTAGCAATGCCTTATGCTTTCAATACTAATGTTTAACCATGCACCAATGCCATGACCTACTATGGACAAATCCCAAGAAGAGATGTGTTGTGAATATGATCTGAAGATAATAATGAAGATAAGCCTGGCCTATGAAAATGGAAGTATTGGGAAAAGATGGGAATTCTTTGAAGAGGGTTTGTCCAAATAATATTTGGGGGTGGGTTGTAATAAAGTATCTGGAAGTGTGTTAAATGGTTGCAAAAGGTTTATAAGTTGCCAACTGATGTTGTATTGTTGAGCCTTGGGTTAGTTTTGTCCTGCAACAGCAACTAACCTCTTCCCGGAGCTTTTGTAACATATACTTGCTTTATGTACAACCGTGTACTCACTTCTTAAGTGGTGGCCGTGTTTTGGGGTAAGGTGATTAAAAGCCCATCCCCACATTCAGCGAGCCATGTATGAGCCCAGGTGTTCCAAGATGTTGGGGGTCTTCTGTCTACATCTCTCAGCTATGGCACCTCATCAGGGTCCAGTCTTGTGTGTATGGTGCAAAAGAGTTCTGCTGACGCCATATTGGTTAAAGGTCTGTCTGTTCCCCAGATACGTGGTGCCGTGGCTTAGCTGTGCGGAATGATTTGACGATGATCACCAAAGATTTTTTTTTTGTTGGGGCAGTAAGGGTAGAAATTAGTTGAGGTTGCAGGGTTTGGAAAAGTGGATGTTTTCTTGATTGAGTGGTTGAACTGCTCTGTGTTGTAAGTCCTTTGTATATATTCTTTTCCTAGTTTGTTATTTTAGAGGTGTGACGGAGTATCTTACCCTGCATGCCCAGTGTGAAGCTTGTCCTGATACCCTTTAGTTTGCTTGTCTGGTTGGCTGGATCCCTCACCTGAAGGTGTGGTGATATCCTAGGGTAGGTCCAACCCTAGATACATTTCTGAAGTAGCTCTTGATATTCTTTTTTATTTGCTGTGCGGGCGGAGACCCTCACCTCGATTTTCTTGGTTAGTCAAAGTAGTGAAGGGAAACTTCATGTAGTCAGGAACAGATGGTTTTGTAGTATAGAAGGCCGTACTAGTGATAAAGAGAGCAAGAGCAGCGGTGCTGTAGTGGAAAGCATCACACCCCTCCTATGCTCCAGTGGTGGAGATATTTAAGAAATATTGGCCGGCAAGTGTTATTGATAAGAGGCTGTCTTCTGTGCATGAGTGAGAAGCAAAATTGGAGCAAATAGAGAAGTGAGGTAATTGTAGTATAGGCGAGTACGGTGAATGAGTGTGAAGTGTGACTAAGGAATTAGGTAAGGGTAAAAAGGGCTCTATTGGATTAATGTTTTTTCATGCTGCAGGTTTGGCTTCGTATCAGATTTTTGGGAAACATTTTTTTTTATAACTTGGATTGGAGTATGAAGACTCAGTTGAATTATTTGTGCTGTGTGCTGCCCGGCTATAAGGCAAACATTTAAAAATATCATAGGGAATGGTTGTGGGAGAGTAAGGGGAAAATCATACATTCTTGGCCTATTAATGGATACATTCTTGGCCTATTAATGGATCCTATGATATAGGGATATTGGAGAACCTGCATATCTAATTTAAAAAAAAGTATTTTTAATGACATTTTCAATTTTATAACTTGCAAATTCTTCCCTCCCACCCCCAATTCCCATTGCCCTCCCGGGTAGTTGCTGCCATTGACACTATCAATCCTTTGAAATCCTGTCAATTGTACATTTAGGCGAATAAGTCTAAAATCCATAATCTTTGTGGACACTAGTTCTCTCGAAAGTCTTTGGGTCTCATTACGAGGTTGGAGACAGCCATGGAGCTATTAGCTCCATGGCTGCCTCCAAAACCCTACCGACTCCGCCCTGGTGAATGGAGCAATTACCGGTCCATTCCAAGGTTGGCGGGACCGGTAATTCCCCATTCACCAGGGCCCTTCCCCATTCCCATTGAGCCCTTATAGGGCTCAATGGGAATGGGGAAGGCGCTAATAACGGTACCGAAAATTGTGGTACCGTTATTAGCTCCAGAGTCCCTTTGCGGGACCCGTCCTTAACGCCTGAAAAAACCAGGCGTTAAGGGAGGACCCGCAAAGGGAACTCGTAGTAGGGCAGTAAGGGATTACTATCATATGAGCTATCCTTTGATTCTTTGCAGTGAGAACCGCCAACATGTCTCCCAAAGCAAGCATTTCCTCGCCCATGTCTGTTTGTATTTGCGGACCAAAAATCTCTTTCATTGCCTTGTTGATACTTCCCCAGTAAACCTTCACCTTAGGACATTCCCACCATATATGACCCCATGTTCCTTTTTCTTTACATATTCCCCTGAAGCATTTGTGAAAAACATATTGTATATATGTATTTTCTCCAGAGTGAGATGCCATTGCACCATTACCTTGACCCCCATTTCCCGTATCTGAAGTGCCTACATTGATTTTGGAATTCCCTTCTAAACTGCCAGCCATTGACTCTCTGTAAGGATATTGCCTATATCTTTCTTCCATAGCTTCATATACCGCCATTCCGCTTGACCTAGATTCTCTCCAATTATGTTGTACATTGCTCCGACCACATGTCTGTCCCCGGGATTTGTAGTGATATATTTCTCAAAAGGGGTAAGATCCCTTATTATAAAGCATTCACTTCCCATTAACCAATGTTGGAGTTGAGCAGACCTCAATCCTTCATTTTCGTTTAACGATAATGCCTGTTTACTTTGTTGAAAGGTTCTGATCTTTTGACTCTCCACCATATCACCCATCTTTAAGCATCCCACTTCCTCCCATATCTTACATGCATTCTGCTCTAATCCCGGAGTATACTTGGGGATTATGAAAAAGAGGTGTAAAGGGAGAGGGAAACGTAGTAATAATTGACCGCTTCACCACAGAATCCCATACCTGTGCCATCAATGCTGTAATGTTGCTATTATACATATGAATAGGATGATCTTGTTTGTAACACCAAAGTACTTCGTCTATCAACACTGCTATGTCCATCAACACCCATATTTTCTCCATGTCCCCTTTGAACCATTCCCTGATCATCCTCAGCTGTGCTGCTTGATAGTACATTTTGATATCTGGGCCCCCATCCCGCCCTTAAGTACTGATGCTGTTAATGTCTTCCATGCTACCCTAGGTTTCCTACTTTTCTAGATTTAATCCCTTGTATTATTGAGTGTCTTGAACAATTTCTGGGGTCCATCATTGGTAGCGCCTGGAAGTAATATAATACCCTTGGGAGAACCATTATTTTAATTACAGTTTTCTTCCCATCCACGATGTTGTCAAGAAGTTGCATATCTTAAGCCATTGTTTAATTGATTCCAAAAGAGGGAGATAGTTTTCCCGATACATTGACTCCAAAAAATCAGTTATTTGTATGCCCAAGTACTTTATACCCCGTCAATGCAAACTGGTTTTCACACAATCTCATTTTGGGATGGTGCCTTCTGTTTTTTCTTTTGCATTTTGGGAGTGGGCACCCCCTCCGTAGGCTCTTTAGATCTATTCTTGGAGTTTACGAGCAATCTACAGCCACAAAATTACCTGTTCACACTTCACCCCTTCGTAATGATGGAAGTAAGGTCTCTGTGGTTTCTTCCCCCAACTTTAGAAAAAAGAACAGGTTATTTTCTGTCCCCCGCCTTTTGCACCTCTGCTCTAATCATGGGCCGGTAGGAGCACCGTATATTTCTCCAGAGTCAGATTTATTTATAAGTCCAGAAGTGTCCACCCTCTTAAACTCTGGGTTACCTATAACTGCACTGAGGAGTCCAATCCACCTAGCCGTGTGACTTCAACCCATGAAGTTCTGGCACACAATCTCTACCTTTCCCGACTGGGGCGATGGTCACCTCTTCTTTTCTACAGCGGTCCCTGGTTACTCCACATCTGGTGTTGGTGGATCACTGTGGTTCTCAGAGGTACCTTGGCTGTCACTTGGCCGTCACAACTCCCTCTCATGCAGCTGGACCCACATGGGGAATGCCATGCCCCAGATGACACACTCTCCCTGCCTCCAAGGCGTCCCAACAAGTTCTTCTGGGTGATTTTAGATGGATGGCAAATCTATTTCATATTCATTCGGGAGAGGCCGTAAGGAGCCCTCTCCTAATGATGCTACTGTCCCGGCAACCATCTTGCAATCCTGCATATCTTTTTAACTACAAAGCACAAGGGGTCAAAGTTAGAAAAGCGGTTAAACATCTTGGAATTATGGAGATGTATGAAAAAAGTGGGAAAGGGCATAATGTTGAAAATGTGGGGGGAGGGTAAAAAAAGGAGGGTGCTGGAATTTCTTATGCACCACTCCCATATGGGTGCTATCCTTTATTGCCTGCAGAGGGGTACACAGACCCGGTATTCGTAGCAAAATTATCCCCAGCAGCTACTCCAATGGTTGCAAGATGGAGACAGGTAATAACAACTCCATCAGTTACAATTTCTAAGAACTGGGATTTTGAGGAAAGTGGAAGGTTAACTCCTTCAATGGTAAGGGCCGCAGAGAGGTTGAAAACAGAGAGCAAGAAGGGGTTATCTCCCCCAACTGCGAGGCTAGCAGATAGATTAAGGGTGGAGGAGCAAGAAAGAGTGAGGCCAATAGTTGGAAGAGTGGAAGAAGGTCTGAAAATGTGAGAGCAAGAAGAGGTTATGCCTCTTCCTGCGAGGATAGAGGATAGACTGCAAAGAGTGCTTAATGCACAAGAATGGGAAAAGATGAAGGAATTGCTATGGCTAGCAGAGGAAGAGGTAATGCTGTTACGGTGGCAGAGATATGAAGAGCGGGTGGAAGTGAGAAGACAGGTAAGGGATATAGAAGGAGGAAGGTGGAGACATGGGCAGGTTCTTGTTAGATTGGACAGCTCGGTTATCAGAACAGTTGAGGTTAACATGGAGAACAGGGACGCTGCCATTGCTAAAGTGGCTGAACAGGGAGGATGGGAGATGGCACCCTATGGTGGTGCTGATTATGCTTCCGTGCCTGTAGAAGGGTTAGGGGATGTATTAGCTGGAGTGGATCTGGAAGAAGGAGAGGAATTGGATGTCAAGCAAGGAGAGCAGGGTGTAGGCACCCTACTTCCCATTCCAGTAGCAGCGATAGAATGCACACCATGGAATATCGTGATGAAGACGTTCCCTTCACTCACTGCAGGGGCAGGGTAGTCAATTTATGCATTGGAGAAGTATACTGCCAGTGTCATGTTTGCCATAGGGGACATGAAGGGTGTTTTCATGGCCCTTTTCGGGGAGCGGTCAGACGAGCTTTCGACGAGATCGGGGTATTTGGGAGTTCAGTTGGATACAAATACCCATGATGAAGCAGCTTTTAGTGATCTTAGGATACAGGTATGGGGGGCCTTGCAGATTATCGATTTTAGCTGAGAGTATGAAATTGGATCATGATCCTGCCACACACATGCAGTTAATTCACGAGATTTGGAGGGCAGGAACGGGAGAAGCATTGTACAAGAATGTGGTGATTTTGTACCACATGCTAAAGAAGGGACTTCCTAAAGAAGTCCAGCTCGAGTTAGATAAAGTAGTAGGGATGGAGGCCAAGAGTTGGCCAGAAATTCAGGCACACATTGTGCATTTTTTCAAGACAAGACAGGAAAAAGAGAGGGAGAATGTGAGCAGGTACAAAAAGCAGCTTCTAAGCTTGTTCAAAAGAAATTGGCAAAGATTTGTTTAGATGGGGCAGTAATGACAAATTATATGGAGGGACAGCAGGGGCAACACGGACAACAGGGACACAGTGAACCTGGTATGACACAGGGTTGGGTGGACGGGTATGCTCCTGGTCCAAGCCAATGAGAGGGTTTCTGAGGGGCAGAGGTAGATTTCCACAGGGAAGTGGGTCATTGGTGGGTTTGGAGCAATGGGTCCCTGATTTAATGGGCTAACAGACAATAATTATGGAGGATTTTATGGGATTCAGTATTGGTCATGTGGAAGAATGGGGCATGTGTCACAGGATTGCTGTGAACGGCCACAGTACTTAAACATGGGTTCTCAACAGATGGAGGCCCCCGACCCTGCCATATGCCCCAAGTACTGAGCAACTGCAGCAGGCATGAGCTGAACAGAACCCAGCAACTGGGGCTGCACAGACCTTTGGTATCCCACAGACCATGCCAGCACAAGCAGTGCAGACATGGAACAAGAATCATTTACCCCAAGGAACAGTTATGCATTAAACTGGAGAGATTGTTTTCAGGGGAAATCCTTTTTCTCTCCCAGGTGTTAATATGTACGTACCAAGAGTATGACAGCCCACAAGGATCTCTGATGTGTCAAATCCTGACCATTACAACCGATCTGGAAGAGCAACCATGGATAGGTGACCAAACATTTTCATTCATGGTTGACACAGGAGCTAACAAGTCTTATTTTAAGGAAGGTGAGTTTACTTTGTCAGGCAAAATGATGGACACACAGGGATTCTATGGGGCTGCCCTGTCGGTTCCTTATACTGAAAACCTTTGTATTAAATGGGTAATCAAAATGTATCAGCCCCATTGTTGTATTGTACAGATACCCCAGCAAATTGTTTGGGAATGTACATCCTGAGCAAGTTGCAGATGTTGATTGTATCGATATATTGTATGCTCGTCTCCAGGGTTGTATCCGGAAAGTGAAGCAGCATGTTTTCAGACCTAATGTAGCAGCAGTGCGATTAGGAGTGTTCCCATGCATCCAGCACTGTTTCTCTATGGGCTGATGGCTTTGTTGATTTGATTCCCGGGGATCAGAAATCAGGCCCGGCAAGTACCATTCGAGTTTTTATTTTGGCTCATGTGCCTCAGGAAATAACGATTCTTAAAATTCTCTAAGAGGCATAGGGATTAAGAAAAACAGGGTGGTTCTCTCTGGCACAGATGAGGAAGGCAAAGAATGGTGCACAGTTCTGAGCATCAATCCGACTTATCGCTAAGGGGCGTGTCTGACAATCAATTGTTCGAAGACACTGAAGACACAGGAGAGATGGTCTTTTAAATTAGGATGCCTTGCCAGATAGCGATAGAGCAACGGGAAGTATAACAGAACATGCTCATCATTAAGGATTCGTGACCATTTTGAAAGGAGGATTTGGGAAAAGTGCTGGACCATTTTGTCGACCAAAAATCCTCATATTGTGGAGCTTCTAAAAAGTGTTCGAGCAGTGATGATAAAATTGAAACTCGGTGCAATATTACCACGGGTTAAGCAGTACCCATGTCCAAGGAGGCAGACAAAGGGATTTATGAGACCATTATGGCATCATTAAAGCAAGGCATAATACAATCCTCTGTGAGCCCATTCAGTACGGCTAGCCTGTGAAGAAGGCGAAGGGATCCAGTTGGAGGATGGTCCAGGATTTGCGCCTACTCAATAATATTGAGGTGGAATTTCTGCTGATACCGAATCCTGCCACTATTCTCTGCAACATCCCTACTGGATCAACCTACTAAACAGTAATTGATGTAAAAAATTCATTTTTCTATTTTCCCTTATGCCCTGATTCTCAGTACCTCATAGCGTTTACGCATCATGGCCAGAGATTCGAACACACAAGCTTGCCCCAAGAGTACTGCAACTCTCAGAGTATTTTTAACAGGGTGTTTCAGATGGATTTGGGGAATTTATGTTTGTCCAGTACCGTAATTCAGTACGTGGATGATTTATTAGTCTGCAGCACTTCAGAGGAGCAGTGTCGAGGAGACTCGATAACACTCCTCACCCTTCTCACAGAGAAGGGGTACAAAGTGAACAAAGAGAAATTGCATTACTGTCAGACAGAGGTAATTTACTTGGAGCAAATAATATTGCCCGCAGGAAGGAAGGTAATGCCAGGGAGAGCCCACACTGTTCAAAATAGGCCTCAGCCAGTCACAGTGAAACAAAAGCTGCAGGCTCTGTAACTATTGTAGATCATGGATTTTTGATTACTCTAGTTCGGTGAGTCTATTATTGCAGGGTGGAAAGGAAGCACAGAAGGTGAAAAGTCCAATAAAATGGTCTGAGAAAATGGGGAAGTGCTTTTGGGTACTCAATGCTGCAATCAGCAATGCTCCGGTCCTGATGACCCCAAATTACAAGAAGCCATTCTTTCTGTTTTCCCATTCAAACGGGCAGGTGATGACAGCAGTCCTGACCCAGCAAACATTACTAGGCCACAAACCTTTAGCGTATTACAGTGGACTCCTAGACCCAGTGATGCAGGGACTGTTCCCTTGTCAACAACTCTGGCAGCAGCAGCTTTCGCAATTTTAAAGTCTTCAACCATTCCTATGAGTTGCCCAGTGACATTGTACATAGAACATGTAGTCTTTGTGATTCTAGAAAAATCTAAATCCACATTGACGACTCAGTGAGTGTCAGGATATGAGGTCATTTGATCAAATTCATCAATTCATCCTGTGCGATATCATCTAGTAAATCCCACACAAATTGTTGCAGAGCATATGCAGCCTAAGGATATTGTTCACTATTGTACCATGTATGAGGCAGAAGAGGAAGAGAGGGGGAATGTGAAAGAGGATGTCTTTGAGGGTGGTGAGGTGATTTTAGTTGATGGGTCTTTGACCATCAACCAAGAGACGGGTGAGAGGCATATGGGCACAGCTGTTGTGGGTCATGTGGATGGGGAGTACCGGGTCAGACTGAAGAAATGGTTGCACAAGAGGCGGAACTGGTGGCACTTATAGAGACTCTAGAAATATGTAAGGGGAAGGCAATCACTGTTTATTCTGACTATGCATACATCACCTCCACTGTCCATTTTGGGTTATCAACGGGTAGAAAAGACGATTTAGGAGGTCTGACAGTTTCCCCGATGGGTCCCCTGTTCAGCATACAGTGCTGCTATCCTGGCTGATGATTGAAGCATTAAACTTGCCAACAGAGATAGGTCTAGTGAAGTGCACTACCCATACTAACCACACTAATTCAATAGCTCTCGGAAAGTATGCTGCAGACAAGTCAGCGAAGGAAGCTGTGTATTTTCCTTTCACAGATTCCCAGAAAAAGAAAACCATGTCCGAGCAAGTACAGTTACCAGCCCTCTTCACCGCAGTCTCGGTGCTGTAGATAATAGAAATACAAGTGAAAGCCCCTAGAGAAGAACAGGAGCTCTCAAAAAAGAGAGCATGTGTTCTCTCACTCACAGATTTGCTTTGGAGACAGGAAGTGACAGGGAAGGTAGTAATGCATGTAAAGCTGCTTCTTTTGGCCCTAGAGCCCTGGCACACACTTCTCAATGACAAATCCCAGCAGAGCTCCAGGAGGATTGTGTTATACCTAACTTACAAGAACAGGTAAGCAGATTCATAGGGACTTGTGTAGTGTGCAAGGAGTTACATCCTGGAAATACCATGAGGTTGGAGAAGGGGTTCTTGCCCAGGCCTTTGGACTATTCAAGGAGCTCCATATTGATTTTGTGGACATGAAAACGAGGCACAGTAGTTTCAGATATCTTATTGTGGTGGCTTGTCCATTCTTCCGGTGGCTTGAGGTTGGTCACTGTGTACATCCTGATGCTACATCAGCAGTGATACATCTGGTGAGAGAGGTATTTCCGAGGTGGGGAATTTGTGAAGTTCTAAAATTCGGCAACGGAGCCCACTTCTTTAATGCCTTGTTCACAGAAATCACTTCACTGCTAGGAATAAAGCATTGGTTGTGCTCGGTGTACCACGCACAGGCCAACAGGATCATGCAGAGGCTCTATGTGGTCATTAAGCCCAGTCAGCCAAATTGTGTGCAGAGTTAACTAAATCATGGTTCAGTTGCCTCCCGGTAGCTTTATTTTACATACAAAATCAGCCAGGGTAGGGCTACCATTTGAGCCCTCATGCAATCGAGACTAGGCGTAGGCTACATACACTTCTCTCACCTACACTTATGACATCAGATGCACACAAGACTGCAGCGGTTTTAGGAGAGGAGTTCAAACAGTATCTTACAGCATTAACAAAAAGTGTTAAGATTATATCATCACAGGTTGTGTTTTCTCACCAACAGACAACAGGAGAAAGCGTCAAGACTACCGACGATCAGCACAAAATAATGCTTCTCCATTATAGAAAGAGTCTACATTCACTCCTTTGTGCGTCACTGGAATGAGCAGTGTTTCCATGGGCCAAATACAGTGGTCTATGCGACTCTGACTGCTGTGAAGGTGGAGGGCAATAAGAGTTGGATCCACCTGAAAGACACTTGGAGGGATACCGGCAGCCCTCTACCTGCACAGAAGCAAGCATGGAAGTGAAAAATGACCTAAGGGTTTACTGTTTGTTTCAGTGAAAAGGTGGGAGTGACTGGAGACCTGGAGTTTAAATAATTTTTGTTAAAGAAAAGGAAAATTTAAGATTATGAATTGTGTAACAATTAATGTTTTTACGGTTTTCTTGGTCGTTGGGTCATCATGTCTCAAGATGACAAACAGTACAAATGGAAACAAATCAAATTGTCTAATCTTATGAAGTCTGAGGAGAAATTGTTAAGAGGAAAAAGAAATGTTGATAACAATTTTTTCCATAATGATAATGATACATTAAATCCCATAATAAATGCACATGGTTTCACAGCTGACAGTGGGCCTCATCACGAGTTTGGCGGTAACCCTTAAATCCGGCGGTAGCGCTATTAGCGCCGGATTTAAGGGTCTGCCAAATCAGGGCTTCAGTGGATTTCTCCCCAGCTCTGAGCTGGGGGGAAATCTGCCGAAATTTTGCGCTATTACCGCCGGCGGGAAATCCGCCGGCGGTAAGAGCGTGAAAATTCCCCATTGAGCCCAATGGGGAATGGGAAATTCCCGAATGGGCTCAGTGGGGAATGGGCAATACCCTTCTGCCAAACCTATGATCCCGCGCTATTAGCGCCGGGGGGTTTGGCGGTAGGGCTATTAACACCGGCGCTAATTGCGCCGGCATTACCGCCCAACTCGTGATGAGGCCCAATGTATGGTATGGCAACATGAGGAAGGTGGGGAGAGAGAAATCCGTAGGATATTGCTACATCTGCTCTCTCATCCCTCATGCTTCTGGCATTCCTATGGTGTTTATCCCAAGTGAGAAAGAAGTAGCAGATGCGCTATGTCTAGTGTACTTAGCCCTGTGCGGGGTCTGAGGGCAGTTTAAAGGGCAGTCAATTACAGCATCAGTTATACCAAGTGATGATTGTTGCTTAATGGCCGAGCAGGCAAAGCACAAAAATATTAGGTGTACTCAAAGAGTCCAATTGATCTTGGAATGAGCTATTTTTTCTACAAATCGATGGGAACAAGGGGTGAAAAATTGCAGAGATGGAGGAATGATGGGATTCTCAGAAGGGGTGGCACAAATAAACAAAGACTGTGGGACAGTATGGAGAAATCATTCACACTATCTGACATGGCTAAAAGAACCAGAAAAACCTGTTAAGGTACAGACCCATACCATTTTGGCAAATGGCACAGCACCCGTTGGCACACATGGGAACTGCAGTAACACTCTACGCATTTCAGATTTGGCTGCAGGTACTTTTGGAGCAGTGGACAGAGTGCATACAGGCAGTTGCCTCCAGCCTGGCGAGGTGTGTGCAGTCTCTCTACCCTTCATGTGCCCATCTTGTGATCCCTGAAGAGCTTCTAATTTTAGCCCATACAATGCTCAAAATTACATCTGTGCTCCTTTCGTCCCCTGTGCCCCTTTTGTCCCCTTGACCCATTGTGCCTCTTTTGTCCCCTTCACCACTGTATATAGACAAATCAGAGACTATGTTTGATGGCGAAAAACCCAGACAGTAACAATGAAGCAAAAGGTCCAATGACCTCTAAGCAGCATCATCAAAGGCCTTAGCAGGCATTCATGATAAATATCGGCTGTTTAGCCACACTGAAACCTTTTTTACCTCCCTCCTGGTACCTGGCGTCCAAGCAGCGGCAAGGGCCAAATGGCTCCTAGTGACCAGGTAGGAACTCTTGTTCTTTGTGAACACATCAGAGTCAGTGTTTAGTACCATTAAGGAAGAATTATGGGCACAGAGGCTCATAACTTTGCAAAACTGGTACATACTTGACTTCTTGATAGCAATGGAGGGCGTAGTATGGGGAAAAAGTGGGAGTACCTGCTGTACATTTGTGCCACCCACTGACTCCGAAAATGGCATGCTCACCAGAACTATTACTGCTCTGCATAAACGGAAAGTGATCATGGAAACGTAGGTTGGGATTACCAATGACTCATGGATTTACTCTTTATTTGCATGGATGCCTCCCTGGTTGAGCCTTGTTGTGAAGGTCCTGATGCCTATTTTTGTCTTTTTACTTATTATTTTTTGTTCCTGCCAATTCATCCTAAATTGTTTCTCTACCCAGGTACCAACAGGTGCTGCCATGATGATAGTAACCCTGTCCAAGGCTAGGGCCACCACTACTTCATCCCATACGGGTACTCAAACTGAAGCTGTTTTGTTTCCTCCACCAAATTGGCATGCTTGTGTGGAACGGCGGGTAGATTGCAGAAATGGTAGGGGGACGAGTTGGGTTGATTCAGCAGAGGAATATGCTCATATTGAGACCGGGGTGATAGATGGTTATAGCGATGTTCCCCAAGAAGATGATTATGATTTGTTAGTTAAAGTATTGACAAAAGGAGGCAATGTCGGGGTGGTCAAAGAATGTTCTCTTTATTACGAGGGATTCATGTTGCGCACACCATATTGATGATGGGGGGATGGCAGCAAACTGGGATAGTGTTGCAAATCCATATGAATCGAATGGAGTTAATTATGTGAATAGAATTGAATACGTTGCAGGCATCCAATAGTTCTCAGGGCGTTATCCCTATTTGTATTATGGCCCCGCTGCTTGCCACACAATTACTACTCTTGTGTCTGGCCAAGAGTTGAGAAATAATACTATGTTATTGTAGTTGTCAATTGACTAAGCGCCTGGGTGATGCTTTATCAAATCCTAATATCTGTTCCCAAAATGCTTTTTTTTAAAAAACAAACACAATTAGGGTTTTGATGTAATTTTCTTTCATTTCTCATCTGACTTTTCAATCGATTAAGAATCCCAATTTGCAGAGTTGTGATCAATTTAAAAAAATCTTTAAATTTGCCAGTCCTTGTGCTTTGTTCCTATAAATGTAGATTGGTTTAATCCTTTGTTTATAACTCTAAATTCATTTAATCTTTGTCCTCTTTTTTCATCCAACCCTCATCTTGCCAAAAGCATGCCTTTCAGAATTGTTCTCATTTCATTTGGTTTCTCTGGCGTGAGGTTTGGCTGGTGATTATTTTTCAGGAGACTGCACCAGGAAGGATTTGATTGTCCCCCTTCATTGCAGCAAATTTCAGGGCCAAATATTAAATGAAAGATTACATCAAACCCCTAATAGTTATAGCCCTTTTTTGAACATTTTGTGAACATATATTGGGATTTGTTAAAGCATCACCTAGGAGTTAATTATATGCTACTTCTAGTGTTACAATTATTTTGAATGTGAAGAGAAGGTCCCAACACCCTCTCTCTGGGCCTTGGCACCTCTAGATCAGGATAGGCAGGCATAAACACGCCAGGACACTCAGGCTGGAATTCAAAAATACATCTGTTTATTCTTTTCAGCAGACCAGGATACAGCATGCAGCACCCAGAATAATAATCTGCAACTCCCAACTCCCCCCTGATTTCAGTCTCTTTTATACAATCTTAAAAAGTGAGGTAATCTAGTAATTAACATAAAACATCCTGATCGGCCTTGGTACTTGAAGACAACCCCTTTTCCAATCCCTGGTTGGTTGCCTTAGCTGCCACTCAGAACAAGTTCAAACAGGTTTCACCTAGTTCCTTCTACACCAGTGGACTCTTCCTGAACTTCTATGAAAAAATTATCCACTGACATCATCATGACTTTGTACACATCGACCATTTTGTATGCCAAACATCCATTTTAGAGTTGCCT
The DNA here is from genome assembly GCF_040938575.1 of Ambystoma mexicanum. Taxonomy (NCBI): domain Eukaryota; kingdom Metazoa; phylum Chordata; class Amphibia; order Caudata; family Ambystomatidae; genus Ambystoma; species Ambystoma mexicanum. Next base: position 224,121,482 of record NC_090923.1, on the reverse strand, counting down.
GACTTGTCTTAACAAAAATGGCCGACCAAATTACAAAATTCCTGACCCACCTATTTTTACTTATAGCTTAGTCCCTGCTTAGTTTTGAATCTAGATTGTTTGATAATTTATCATAAACATGTACTACTTTGCATATTCTCTACTGTGTAAGGCATTCTGATGCCACAAAATAGATTGCCCTGGGGTTTATCTCCAATACATTCAGTCTGAGGGGGGCTACTTTTGGTATATACTCCCCCCTCTGGATTGTATTTAGTCACTTACTCAATACTTACCACTACACCCATGTCCACCCTCCTCAATTTTCAGTGTACCTACACATCTCTGCCCTAATCACTCTTTTCTGTGAAACAATTTATTTCAATCTGAGAGGTATCCTAAAACATTTCTACAATGTCAGTACTAACATATTATATTCTCCTAGTCTAAAGATGTATGTTTCCCTAATTACCATCTTAGTTTACTTTTATCTGTGTCCCATCTTTATCGCCCACCTAACTCTAAACTAACTATATGCCTAAGATAATATGTGGAAATTTGAAAAATCCTTCATCCTCGATGACTCAAACCCTTTTCGGCCTGCTATTAGGCTGTATAAACGGTATATAGACGGCATTGTTATAGTATGGGACACAACACAAGGCGACTACACACAGTTTCTCTTTTTCACAGTTCACAGTTTTCCTTACCGTTTTTGGATTTGATCATTAAGATTATTGACGGTCAGACTATTGTACGGTCTTTTCCGTAAAGAGACTGACAGGAATACTATTTTGAATTTTGATAGTTTTCACTCTCAGGCTTTACGTGAATGTATTCCTTATGGGCAGTTTCTGAGAGTGAGATGAAATTGCTCTAAATTAGAGGACTTTGCGCATCGGGATATTCTATTGACTAGGAAAAAGAAGGAAAACATCACTGGCAAGTGCATTGTTTGTGCTATGACTTATAATACACACCATTACAAGATTAAGAAGATCATTTCAAGACATTGGCATTTGTTAAAATGTACTAATCCAGACTTTGGAATGCCCCATTTACGCTTTAAAAAATGGCAAAAACCTTAAGAACTGGCTCTCTGAGCAAACAGAGCTATTATAACCAAAAATCATCCGACTATTTCGGCTCTTTGGGGTTCCAAGCCTGTTCAAGGACACTGCCCATGTGGCCTTTGCAGCCATTGTAAATCCACGACTGCTTGCACTTTGGTCATGATGAATGGTAAGCCCTGGTATCTAAAACATCATACCACTTGCAACACTCCAAATGTCAATTACGTTATGTTTTGCACCTGTCAAAAAACATATATTGGGAAAACATCTAGACCCATCAAATCAGACTAAAAATTCAGACTAAAATGTTAACATTTCTGTTAGTAGCTCACTTTTTAGAAAATAATCACAATTTTGATTATTTGTAATGGTGGGCTCTTGAACGTGTCTTTGGGTGGATTCCCACAGCACATCTGCTAGATTGACCCAACATGAACAATGGTGGATGTACAACACTTCAAGCTACCGTCGCATTAAAATCAGCAAGAAGAATGGCTTCACTATGTATCATAACGATATTCCAACATCTGTAATATTGTTCAGCTATAAGATATACACAAGTGACACATTGTGGGTTTTTCATCCACGCTCTTTCTGATTCCATTGTATCATAATTTTATGCCTTTCTTTCCCTCCCATTACAGTTGTGTGTTTTTGACGTACACTTCATATAATGGTTGGCTCACTCATTAGCTCACCTATTATGTTGTTTTTTACATCAGGAGCAGTGAGCGGGTCTATGTGCCAGCATGAGTATCTGTAGCTCCTTTTTTATGATCATTATCAAAACGAGTAAGAGATTCCTCTTTTCTGACATTTAGGTTTGCCTGCATAGTTTTGGCTGGAACCATCCAGAATTTGATAGGTTCCTGGCCATTTGGCGTACGTCAGTGCACCTAGGTCTTTGAAAATGATCTGTTCGCCCTTTGCAGCGTTTAGGAGGCTTTGGAGATTGACATGGGAATCGCTAGTCCCGTTTCTATGATCATGCCATTCTTTTCTCAAGTCACGTGAGCGGAAGTTGTTCCATGCTCTTTACACGCGATATGGGAATCGCTAGTGCCATTTCTATGATCATGCCATCTCTTCCCAAAGTCACATAAGCGGAAGTTTTTCCATGCTATGTGTCCGAATTATACAGGAGTCACGCACAGTGCATACTTGTTTGAAGGCTTTCAACACCCGCTGTATTGGTGCAAGTTTGCCGCCGATTTGTGTAAAGGTAAGCTTTTTGCCTTAACGTTTGGCCTCACGCTTGTGTCCCGGTTTTCATTTTGGGGCACTTTATTAGACTTCCAGTATTTGAATCCTAAAATCTTATTTAGCCGGTCTCCGGTCTTCGTCTCTAGCCCATAGATATTGCTTTTCTAAGCTTTGAATGCTATATTGGGCTGTTGGAGCTTATTCGTCTGGGGTCTCTGGTCCCTGGAACAATGCTTTAGTGACAATGTTTATTTGCAGTGATGTTCTAAAAATCTGGCATTTACACACCACGAGGACATCACTGACGGCTCATTCTATTTTACTTTAGGGCCCTAGATCCAGGTATGCGTACCGTTGAAAGATGCCCTTCACAGGGGCAGTATAAACGTTATGGAAACTTATGAGCTAGATTTTTTTGAATTAGGGCAATCTCATGATTACTTAATCTTTCCCATTTTTATCAGGGCTCGACCGTGGATGAGTTACCATGGCCTTTCGACACAATGGAAGATCCAATTTTCCATCTCTAAAACGTTTTGGGTTCCGATTTGCACGGGCACCCATATGAGAAAAAATGCTCTATCAATACACTTATGAAGGTAGGTCAAGTTTGACTTTGGTCATTTGCATAGTTCAGTAGCTCGTAGGCAATTTAGCCACTGGAGTGGAACTAGGGATAGCTTTTAATCCCAGTTCCTTTTTTGTGTCTGCGCAGATACATTTCTTTATTATCTGTCTGTTGCAGTGGTTGTTGTATGCAGTATTCATTTTCTGCTTCCCCACTGGATAGAGCAAGGTCAATACATTTTGGATCAGTTATTTATTTATGATTTAGTTCATACAAATAATTTTTAAGAACTCTATTTGGTGGCATGGGGCTGCTAGGTTCGGTCAGTTTTTAAATGTTTTGTATTCTATTTCTTGCAGAACAGGTGGATTACCTGATTATTTATACATAAGCAAGGGTAGACATGAGTTAAACTATATATATATATTTATATATATATATATTCAGTGAAAAAACTTTGTTAAAGGGACGTTATGTCATCAATGACATTTGTGATGTCATCTTTGATGTCCTGGGTGTTAGTCTTAGCAGTGCACGGTGGTGGCGCGAGTTATGGTTGCTTAGCTTACCATAACTGGCGAATTTCAAGGGTTTTTCGGTTTTACTTGGAACCATAACGTCCCTTTCACAAAGTTTTTTCACTGAATTTCATAGGTTTTTAGTAGCGCAACTTAACCATAACGTCCCTTTAACAAAGTTTTTTTCACTGAATTTCATAGGTTTTTAGTAGTGCAACTTAACCATAACGTCCCTTTAACAAAGTTTTTTCACTGAATTTCATAGTTTTTTAGTAGCACAACTTAACAATAATGACTTTGACTTTATATACATGTCATATGGAACTGACTAGATCTCTTCTTATGAACTTGATGTCCGTGAACTTATTTAATGTTCGCGGACATGTTCGGAGAACAGTACCACTACCTAAAAACTGTGGGGCGAGGGGGTATGTTTGATTGTTATATCATAATATAGGAACATTTAACAAATTCAAAAAGCAGCACACAAACACATTATATATAGTAATACATAAGAAATGTAACCCATATATGTAACACACTAACCATTCATTTAAATACAATATGTTCTGAAATGGAATATACCACAAGAAGATAAATTGGCTTCCAACATAATTACCTCACAGACACAACAGAACTGAGAACAAGACCAGACCCACTGAATACATAGGACTTATCTTACCAGAGATAGTAAGTGTACTTCATTTTACTCATATATTTATAAACTTTCTGTATTAGATTAAAAAATATATTATCTTTTTTTTTTTCTCACAGAAATGTCTAGTACTCTGGAATGGCTAGAGGACAATGTCCCACATGAAGAAATGTCACAAGATAGTGAAACTAATGGTAAACACTTTATAATATAAACCATTTATTTATTATTTTTTTTATATACATTTAACATATATATTATTTTTTTATACAGAGCATACCAAAATAGAAAAAACTTCAGAAAACCCTGTTATGGATAACAGTCTTCACAATATAGCAGAAAAAATGGATGTATTGTTGGCTAATTTTAATAATTTAAAAACTTTTGTAGAAAATCATTTCAAACCAAAAACCTCGTACCATTGCCCCACATGTACTTGTCCTTCCTCACCATATCCCAGTCAATTATCCCCAAACCCTCTCCATAATCCAAAACGTTTTGATGAGACTTCCATCCCTTCTTCACCTAATCATGTTGAAACCCCAAATTCTCCTGTTTTTGTTTCTGTTTCGGCCTCACATTCTCTGTCATAAATTATTAATATATGTTAAATAAAGTTTAATTTTTATATTGTATTGTGAATAGTTTCCGTTTTTTTTTTAAAAACAATAAAAGTGTCCGCGGACAGTGCGAGTGTTCTGAAATGTTCGTACATAAAGGAAAATGGAGGTGTCCTGAAGAACACCACACCTGTTCGTACTGTTCGCTAGCAAGTTGAAACTGTTCTAAGAACACACGTGGTGTCCTGAAATGTTCGTAAACAAACAAAAATTAAAGTGTTCTAAAGAACACTATATCTGTCCTTAATGTTCGCTATCAACTTAAAACTGTCCTAAGAACACAATTGGTGTCCTGAAATGTTCGTAAATAAACGAAAATGATGTGTCCTGAACAACAGTACAACTGTTTGTAGTGTTCGCTAGCAACATGAAACTGTACTAAGAACACACGCGGTGTCCTGAATTGTTCGTAAACAAACAAAAATTAAAGTGTCCTAAAGAACACTATACCTGTCCGGTACTGTTCGCTAGCAAGTTCAATCTGTTCTAAGAACGCTATTGGTGTCCTGAAATGTTCGTACGTAAACGAAAATGGAGGTGTCCTGAAGAACACTATACCTGTTCGTAGTGTTCGCTACCCAATTGAAACTGTTCTAAGAACACAATTGGTGTCCTGAAATGTTCGTACATAAACAAAATTACACGTGTCCTGAAGAACACTATATCTGTCCTTACTGTTCGCTACCAAGTTTAAACTGTTCAAAGAACACACGCGGTGTCCTGAAATGTTCGTTTCATGTGTGACGCACTTTTAATTACTTCAGAACCCGAACAGTGTCCGTAGGACATCAATGCGCATGCGCTAACCAATCTCCGTGCACTTGGTGTCCTGCGGACAGGCGCTTCCTTCGCGGATTAGTTCGCGAACGGATCATATGACCACGCCCACGCTCATCGTGTGTCCTGAAATGCGGACACTGTTCGTGTCCCCGAACAATTTAAAAGTACATTTTCAGTTAATCCATAATATTTTTCAATAAAATCTCACCATGGCACAAGTCCCACATAGCAACCTTCTGTTTCTATATACCTTTTGAAACTTTCTGATTCTTTTTTTGTGTTCGATCTGTCCACGGACAGTACGCATGTCCGCGAACCGCGCACAAGCACCCCTATAAAAGACCACGCCCAAGAGCTTATTCCCATTGTGTTTCTGGCTATTCTTCAGAACACAGTGATTTTTGCTGCCACCTGCAGACTACACAATCATCGAGATGGCATTCTTGGCTGCTGAACTGCCACTTGGTGCTGCACCTGCTTCAGCACCACCCCCACCCCCTCCACCACCACCACCTCCCCAAGGGCCTGAAGAGGGGAACAGGAGTGAGGATGCAGAGGAGGAAGAAGAGGATGATGAGAATGAGGTAGAGGAAAACCCTACTACCCGCACTAGGCGTGAGTCTTGGGTGTGGCGGTTATTTACCATTCATGGTAATGTTCTTAAGGCTCGTGCGAACCGTGTTACCTGCAATGAGTGCAAAATGATACTCAGTCACGGGAAGCACGGTAAGGACAGCTTTGGGACCACTACTATGAAGCGACACCTGAGGTCATTTCACTCTGGGGCTATTTGCAGGGTTGTACCTTGCGAAGAACGTAGCAGGTTGATTTCCTCTACTTCATCCTCTGTTTCTGATCCTGTCACCACAAGGACCACCTCTGTGGGACAGCGTCTTCCTCAAGCTGCCTCACAGGCCATACAGAATGCTGATGACCCTGACCTTTCGAGTGTCACAGTTGTATGTATGTACTGTGACACAGTAGTCTGCAGGAGGGAGCGACTTCGGAGTGCTTTTGAGACTAAACATTGTAATTTTCTCTGGAAAGTAATGGTGGCTCTGAAAAGAGCCTTTGGGTGGTATTTGTAAGTCAAAAATTGTAAATGCTTAACATCTACTTCAAAATCGTTGTTGTAATTCCAAAAAAGGTCGCAATGCATTTTGTACATTTCTCAGAAAAATCTGATTGCCAGCATAAGTAAGATGGACTCCATCTCTGCGAAAAATATATGTACTACAAAACATAATATTTTCATTGTGAAAAGAAGACATGCCAAAATCTCTTAGAAAGGCACAAACAGCCTTATTAACATTGCGCCTTGCTTTTTCCATTTGTCGACCAAATGAAGAAGAACAAAGCCACATTTGTCTCTGCGCAATCCGTGAAAATATCACTTGAGAATTAGGAAACATGTCCATAACCTTCCTAAGTCCTTCTTTCATAGCAAATTGCAAAAAAATTCCAGTCACATGTCCTAAACTGTTCCCTCCACAATGAATTACAATTATGTCTGGATGTTGCTCTGTCTCCAAAGTAGCACAGAGAGGTAGCAAGTCCAACCACTTCATTCCACGTACTCCATGCCAGTGTACTTCCACATGTGGGAATCCAAGATCTACAGCTACTCCACAGCTTTCTGCATGCACCTTCAACCAATGTATCCACGAATCTCCTTAAATCCAAACAATCTGTTTTCTGAAACACACAGCCATAGCTATCTTTTGTTCTCTCAGCAAAAAGAGTATCTGAGAAAATCTCTCCTGGCACAACACACCCACCAAACTTTCCTGACCAATCCCTTTCAGTGCTTATTCTCATTTGCATGACTTCTGAACCCAAAAATCCCCGGATGTAACTCCCGATGTCCGCGAACTACCGCCATGTCCACGGACATATCGTAACATGAACAGCCCTTCTACCATTTCCACTACACTCTCTCTGCCATTCCCTCATTGGATGTACCTCAAAAATCACATGAACATGCACCAATCACATTCAAGACCTCTACATCTAACTGCATCATCATAGATCAGCACTGCAAATGTACTCTGAATCTCTCTGAGTACAAGTGTCATATCATTGGCAAGCAGCATCTACCAGAAATACTGTGCAAGTCTTCAAGATTTCTACTTGCAGCTCCATGCATATCCATATGGATGAACACAAACTTCAGGTATGCATATTTTCTGTATAGTAGATGAACACATTTTCAAACAGACTTTTACCTTGTAAAATCTGTAAAATGAATTTACTGTACTTTTTTCAATTTCCTAAAATCAACTATCACTTATAAACCTTTATGCTATTTACTTTCTTTATACACACACACTCAAATCATGTTAAACTAACATTTTTAAATGAAATATATAGACTACATATTCAAACAAAATTGCATGCAAACACAATCTATGTTTAAACCTTTATAAAAATACTTATACAATTTCATATTTTTTGTTTTTATTTATTTATTTTACTTAATTACTTTAAATTAGACATGACATTGAGGCGCTATTAGCTAGAACAGTTTACTTACAGAAATAGTGGTATTAACTAATATATTATAAATTTCACAAGACATAGTAAAGATATATTTTTTTGCTACAGTTAGTCATTCAAAACCTTAAGAACTGGCTCTCTGAGCAAACAGAGCTATTATAACCAAAAATCATCCGACTATTTCGGCTCTTTGGGGTTCCAAGCCTGTTCAAGGACACTGCCCATGTGGCCTTTGCAGCCATTGTAAATCCACGACTGCTTGCACTTTGGTCATGATGAATGGTAAGCCCTGGTATCTAAAACATCATACCACTTGCAACACTCCAAATGTCAATTACGTTATGTTTTGCACCTGTCAAAAAACATATATTGGGAAAACATCTAGACCCATCAAATCAGACTAAAAATTCAGACTAAAATGTTAACATTTCTGTTAGTAGCTCACTTTTTAGAAAATAATCACAATTTTGATTATTTGTAATGGTGGGCTCTTGAACGTGTCTTTGGGTGGATTCCCACAGCACATCTGCTAGATTGACCCAACATGAACAATGGTGGATGTACAACACTTCAAGCTACCGTCGCATTAAAATCAGCAAGAAGAATGGCTTCACTATGTATCATAACGATATTCCAACATCTGTAATATTGTTCAGCTATAAGATATACACAAGTGACACATTGTGGGTTTTTCATCCACGCTCTTTCTGATTCCATTGTATCATAATTTTATGCCTTTCTTTCCCTCCCATTACAGTTGTGTGTTTTTGACGTACACTTCATATAATGGTTGGCTCACTCATTAGCTCACCTATTATGTTGTTTTTTACATCAGGAGCAGTGAGCGGGTCTATGTGCCAGCATGAGTATCTGTAGCTCCTTTTTTATGATCATTATCAAAACGAGTAAGAGATTCCTCTTTTCTGACATTTAGGTTTGCCTGCATAGTTTTGGCTGGAACCATCCAGAATTTGATAGGTTCCTGGCCATTTGGCGTACGTCAGTGCACCTAGGTCTTTGAAAATGATCTGTTCGCCCTTTGCAGCGTTTAGGAGGCTTTGGAGATTGACATGGGAATCGCTAGTCCCGTTTCTATGATCATGCCATTCTTTTCTCAAGTCACGTGAGCGGAAGTTGTTCCATGCTCTTTACACGCGATATGGGAATCGCTAGTGCCATTTCTATGATCATGCCATCTCTTCCCAAAGTCACATAAGCGGAAGTTTTTCCATGCTATGTGTCCGAATTATACAGGAGTCACGCACAGTGCATACTTGTTTGAAGGCTTTCAACACCCGCTGTATTGGTGCAAGTTTGCCGCCGATTTGTGTAAAGGTAAGCTTTTTGCCTTAACGTTTGGCCTCACGCTTGTGTCCCGGTTTTCATTTTGGGGCACTTTATTAGACTTCCAGTATTTGAATCCTAAAATCTTATTTAGCCGGTCTCCGGTCTTCGTCTCTAGCCCATAGATATTGCTTTTCTAAGCTTTGAATGCTATATTGGGCTGTTGGAGCTTATTCGTCTGGGGTCTCTGGTCCCTGGAACAATGCTTTAGTGACAATGTTTATTTGCAGTGATGTTCTAAAAATCTGGCATTTACACACCACGAGGACATCACTGACGGCTCATTCTATTTTACTTTAGGGCCCTAGATCCAGGTATGCGTACCGTTGAAAGATGCCCTTCACAGGGGCAGTATAAACGTTATGGAAACTTATGAGCTAGATTTTTTTGAATTAGGGCAATCTCATGATTACTTAATCTTTCCCATTTTTATCAGGGCTCGACCGTGGATGAGTTACCATGGCCTTTCGACACAATGGAAGATCCAATTTTCCATCTCTAAAACGTTTTGGGTTCCGATTTGCACGGGCACCCATATGAGAAAAAATGCTCTATCAATACACTTATGAAGGTAGGTCAAGTTTGACTTTGGTCATTTGCATAGTTCAGTAGCTCGTAGGCAATTTAGCCACTGGAGTGGAACTAGGGATAGCTTTTAATCCCAGTTCCTTTTTTGTGTCTGCGCAGATACATTTCTTTATTATCTGTCTGTTGCAGTGGTTGTTGTATGCAGTATTCATTTTCTGCTTCCCCACTGGATAGAGCAAGGTCAATACATTTTGGATCAGTTATTTATTTATGATTTAGTTCATACAAATAATTTTTAAGAACTCTATTTGGTGGCATGGGGCTGCTAGGTTCGGTCAGTTTTTAAATGTTTTGTATTCTATTTCTTGCAGAACAGGTGGATTACCTGATTATTTATACATAAGCAAGGGTAGACATGAGTTAAACTATATATATATATATATATATATATTCAGTGAAAAAACTTTGTTAAAGGGACGTTATGTCATCAATGACATTTGTGATGTCATCTTTGATGTCCTGGGTGTTAGTCTTAGCAGTGCACGGTGGTGGCGCGAGTTATGGTTGCTTAGCTTACCATAACTGGCGAATTTCAAGGGTTTTTCGGTTTTACTTGGAACCATAACGTCCCTTTCACAAAGTTTTTTCACTGAATTTCATAGGTTTTTAGTAGCGCAACTTAACCATAACGTCCCTTTAACAAAGTTTTTTTCACTGAATTTCATAGGTTTTTAGTAGTGCAACTTAACCATAACGTCCCTTTAACAAAGTTTTTTCACTGAATTTCATAGTTTTTTAGTAGCACAACTTAACAATAATGACTTTGACTTTATATACATGTCATATGGAACTGACTAGATCTCTTCTTATGAACTTGATGTCCGTGAACTTATTTAATGTTCGCGGACATGTTCGGAGAACAGTACCACTACCTAAAAACTGTGGGGCGAGGGGGTATGTTTGATTGTTATATCATAATATAGGAACATTTAACAAATTCAAAAAGCAGCACACAAACACATTATATATAGTAATACATAAGAAATGTAACCCATATATGTAACACACTAACCATTCATTTAAATACAATATGTTCTGAAATGGAATATACCACAAGAAGATAAATTGGCTTCCAACATAATTACCTCACAGACACAACAGAACTGAGAACAAGACCAGACCCACTGAATACATAGGACTTATCTTACCAGAGATAGTAAGTGTACTTCATTTTACTCATATATTTATAAACTTTCTGTATTAGATTAAAAAATATATTATCTTTTTTTTTTTCTCACAGAAATGTCTAGTACTCTGGAATGGCTAGAGGACAATGTCCCACATGAAGAAATGTCACAAGATAGTGAAACTAATGGTAAACACTTTATAATATAAACCATTTATTTATTATTTTTTTTATATACATTTAACATATATATTATTTTTTTATACAGAGCATACCAAAATAGAAAAAACTTCAGAAAACCCTGTTATGGATAACAGTCTTCACAATATAGCAGAAAAAATGGATGTATTGTTGGCTAATTTTAATAATTTAAAAACTTTTGTAGAAAATCATTTCAAACCAAAAACCTCGTACCATTGCCCCACATGTACTTGTCCTTCCTCACCATATCCCAGTCAATTATCCCCAAACCCTCTCCATAATCCAAAACGTTTTGATGAGACTTCCATCCCTTCTTCACCTAATCATGTTGAAACCCCAAATTCTCCTGTTTTTGTTTCTGTTTCGGCCTCACATTCTCTGTCATAAATTATTAATATATGTTAAATAAAGTTTAATTTTTATATTGTATTGTGAATAGTTTCCGTTTTTTTTTTAAAAACAATAAAAGTGTCCGCGGACAGTGCGAGTGTTCTGAAATGTTCGTACATAAAGGAAAATGGAGGTGTCCTGAAGAACACCACACCTGTTCGTACTGTTCGCTAGCAAGTTGAAACTGTTCTAAGAACACACGTGGTGTCCTGAAATGTTCGTAAACAAACAAAAATTAAAGTGTTCTAAAGAACACTATATCTGTCCTTAATGTTCGCTATCAACTTAAAACTGTCCTAAGAACACAATTGGTGTCCTGAAATGTTCGTAAATAAACGAAAATGATGTGTCCTGAACAACAGTACAACTGTTTGTAGTGTTCGCTAGCAACATGAAACTGTACTAAGAACACACGCGGTGTCCTGAATTGTTCGTAAACAAACAAAAATTAAAGTGTCCTAAAGAACACTATACCTGTCCGGTACTGTTCGCTAGCAAGTTCAATCTGTTCTAAGAACGCTATTGGTGTCCTGAAATGTTCGTACGTAAACGAAAATGGAGGTGTCCTGAAGAACACTATACCTGTTCGTAGTGTTCGCTACCCAATTGAAACTGTTCTAAGAACACAATTGGTGTCCTGAAATGTTCGTACATAAACAAAATTACACGTGTCCTGAAGAACACTATATCTGTCCTTACTGTTCGCTACCAAGTTTAAACTGTTCAAAGAACACACGCGGTGTCCTGAAATGTTCGTTTCATGTGTGACGCACTTTTAATTACTTCAGAACCCGAACAGTGTCCGTAGGACATCAATGCGCATGCGCTAACCAATCTCCGTGCACTTGGTGTCCTGCGGACAGGCGCTTCCTTCGCGGATTAGTTCGCGAACGGATCATATGACCACGCCCACGCTCATCGTGTGTCCTGAAATGCGGACACTGTTCGTGTCCCCGAACAATTTAAAAGTACATTTTCAGTTAATCCATAATATTTTTCAATAAAATCTCACCATGGCACAAGTCCCACATAGCAACCTTCTGTTTCTATATACCTTTTGAAACTTTCTGATTCTTTTTTTGTGTTCGATCTGTCCACGGACAGTACGCATGTCCGCGAACCGCGCACAAGCACCCCTATAAAAGACCACGCCCAAGAGCTTATTCCCATTGTGTTTCTGGCTATTCTTCAGAACACAGTGATTTTTGCTGCCACCTGCAGACTACACAATCATCGAGATGGCATTCTTGGCTGCTGAACTGCCACTTGGTGCTGCACCTGCTTCAGCACCACCCCCACCCCCTCCACCACCACCACCTCCCCAAGGGCCTGAAGAGGGGAACAGGAGTGAGGATGCAGAGGAGGAAGAAGAGGATGATGAGAATGAGGTAGAGGAAAACCCTACTACCCGCACTAGGCGTGAGTCTTGGGTGTGGCGGTTATTTACCATTCATGGTAATGTTCTTAAGGCTCGTGCGAACCGTGTTACCTGCAATGAGTGCAAAATGATACTCAGTCACGGGAAGCACGGTAAGGACAGCTTTGGGACCACTACTATGAAGCGACACCTGAGGTCATTTCACTCTGGGGCTATTTGCAGGGTTGTACCTTGCGAAGAACGTAGCAGGTTGATTTCCTCTACTTCATCCTCTGTTTCTGATCCTGTCACCACAAGGACCACCTCTGTGGGACAGCGTCTTCCTCAAGCTGCCTCACAGGCCATACAGAATGCTGATGACCCTGACCTTTCGAGTGTCACAGTTGTATGTATGTACTGTGACACAGTAGTCTGCAGGAGGGAGCGACTTCGGAGTGCTTTTGAGACTATCGTCTCAGAGCACGAGAAGACCTGCTCACTACCCAAATAAAACCCACTCTACATCTTCCTCTCTCAGCTCGCCCTTTCTTATCCCTGTGGTTGGTGTCCCCCCCTTTACCCGCCTTTACCCTCCTCTCCTAGTGTGTCGTGTCTGAAAAACCAAAAAAATTACAAAATTACAAAAATCAAAAAAAAATAAGGCTCTTTTCAGAGCCGCCTTTCCCAGTTAAAAAATAGAAGTGAAAATAAATGAAGCAGGGCTCTTTGTATTTTTTAGAAGTCCGCGGACAGTTCGCGAACATTAAAAAAATTGGGTTGCTACTCCATCACAAACATTGTAATTTTCTCTGGAAAGTAATGGTGGCTCTGAAAAGAGCCTTTGGGTGGTATTTGTAAGTCAAAAATTGTAAATGCTTAACATCTACTTCAAAATCGTTGTTGTAATTCCAAAAAAGGTCGCAATGCATTTTGTACATTTCTCAGAAAAATCTGATTGCCAGCATAAGTAAGATGGACTCCATCTCTGCGAAAAATATATGTACTACAAAACATAATATTTTCATTGTGAAAAGAAGACATGCCAAAATCTCTTAGAAAGGCACAAACAGCCTTATTAACATTGCGCCTTGCTTTTTCCATTTGTCGACCAAATGAAGAAGAACAAAGCCACATTTGTCTCTGCGCAATCCGTGAAAATATCACTTGAGAATTAGGAAACATGTCCATAACCTTCCTAAGTCCTTCTTTCATAGCAAATTGCAAAAAAATTCCAGTCACATGTCCTAAACTGTTCCCTCCACAATGAATTACAATTATGTCTGGATGTTGCTCTGTCTCCAAAGTAGCACAGAGAGGTAGCAAGTCCAACCACTTCATTCCACGTACTCCATGCCAGTGTACTTCCACATGTGGGAATCCAAGATCTACAGCTACTCCACAGCTTTCTGCATGCACCTTCAACCAATGTATCCACGAATCTCCTTAAATCCAAACAATCTGTTTTCTGAAACACACAGCCATAGCTATCTTTTGTTCTCTCAGCAAAAAGAGTATCTGAGAAAATCTCTCCTGGCACAACACACCCACCAAACTTTCCTGACCAATCCCTTTCAGTGCTTATTCTCATTTGCATGACTTCTGAACCCAAAAATCCCCGGATGTAACTCCCGATGTCCGCGAACTACCGCCATGTCCACGGACATATCGTAACATGAACAGCCCTTCTACCATTTCCACTACACTCTCTCTGCCATTCCCTCATTGGATGTACCTCAAAAATCACATGAACATGCACCAATCACATTCAAGACCTCTACATCTAACTGCATCATCATAGATCAGCACTGCAAATGTACTCTGAATCTCTCTGAGTACAAGTGTCATATCATTGGCAAGCAGCATCTACCAGAAATACTGTGCAAGTCTTCAAGATTTCTACTTGCAGCTCCATGCATATCCATATGGATGAACACAAACTTCAGGTATGCATATTTTCTGTATAGTAGATGAACACATTTTCAAACAGACTTTTACCTTGTAAAATCTGTAAAATGAATTTACTGTACTTTTTTCAATTTCCTAAAATCAACTATCACTTATAAACCTTTATGCTATTTACTTTCTTTATACACACACACTCAAATCATGTTAAACTAACATTTTTAAATGAAATATATAGACTACATATATTCAAACAAAATTGCATGCAAACACAATCTATGTTTAAACCTTTATAAAAATACTTATACAATTTCATATTTTTTGTTTTTATTTATTTATTTACTTAATTACTTTAAATTAGACATGACATTGAGGCGCTATTAGCTAGAACAGTTTACTTACAGAAATAGTGGTATTAACTAATATATTATAAATTTCACAAGACATAGTAAAGATATATTTTTTTGCTACAGTTAGTCATTCAATACAATTTGTTCATTAAGAACATATCATATGTACTGACCTGATGCAATGTGTCTTATGTAAATAAATCAGTTTAAGGGTTTTACAGAAGGCACTGAGGATTTCAATTAAAAAAATCAATATCTAAATTAAAAACAGTGCTATAAACAAACAAAGTTACTAATTTGAAGCTTTTACAATTGCAGTGAAGACCAGTTTCCTGAAAAGAAGCAGCCGAATTCGAAGAAGAAAGAAAAACTAAGAAGTTACCTGTTAATTTTAAAAAAAAGTAAGTAAAATATCACCATAATATTTGTATTATTAATCAAATATACTATAACGTTAATACGAGCTATTTCGGTTTCTAAAAATAGAGATTTTGTACCATTTTGTCCAAAAAGTTCAATGTCTTAAACAGCGATTTACAGCCAGAATGGCCCACAAATTTCTATTTTTGGACACACAAATTACCCAACTGAACCACTACAATTTTCATATTATAGAACAAACAAATGTTTTAATTGTATACATTAGATTTACTATTTGTACTTTTCCACACCACTAGCTTACTTTTTTTGTCATCTGAACCCCAGTTTAGTAACACATAAATTCAAGAATACCTATCCTTACTAGTTTTAGTTCCCAATGCACAATCACACACCATTACATACATCTTTATCATCTTACTCAAACACTCATGCACACAGCACACATACATTCCAGAACACCCCAACCCATATCTTCTTTATTTTTTTCAACAGACCCTAACGAATGCCTACTAAAAGTCAAGTCCATAGAAAGCAACGCAAAAGTAGAGCAAATGAAAATAAAGGTGTCCAACATAAGCGTCCATCTCTAGCAGAATTTGTAAAAAAAGTTGAAACAAAACAGCTAATACAATCATTTAGTGAAACACAAGAAGTTTCAAGTACAACAACTTCGCTTCCTCTATCAAAATGTAAAACAAACCAAAAAACAATTAACAGAAAATCAGCTATCAGTACAGATAAAACTACTTCTTCAAATTTTAATATAGTGCAAAGTAAGCATACCAAGAAAAGTATTTTAGCCAAAATATACTGTCACAAAGTCCTTCAAAATCTTATAAAAACAGGAGAGAAATCAGGTTCAAAGCTTAAAACCTATCGTAGGAAATTCATCTTAGAAGCATTGATGGACAGTGCAATTCTTCTCAAAAGAAATGTATTTATTTTACTGTTAAACAAAATGATACCACTAACAAAACTAATAACTAAATTACAAAAAAGACTTCTCAATAAGCGAAATATCAAAAGAAAGAACTTCTTAAGTATCAGCGGTGGTGAATGGAATCACACTACAAGCACAGAACCTTATTTTAATGAAGAAGCGTACAAACAAAAGCAAACGAATACAATTGCCATACATAGCAGTGGTCGAGGTTATGAAAAAGTGAATAATACCATAATGGAACAAGAAGTACTTCTTACAAAAATATGCCTTGAAAACTTAGAATTACCCCTCCATTCAACTGAATCAGAACGTCTAGTGTACAAATGGCCATGCACGTCAATGTGTAACATTCCCAAACAATGTTTCAAATCTTTACGCCAATTCCTCAATAAATATGTAAAAAGCAAAGACAAAATCAAAATTAAATAACTGCAAAATATAGATACCTGTCCAGTGCGCAAGTACACAGGACTACAAGGACATTCATTGGCCTGCATTACGGGACCTACTTGTAAAACCACTTTCCATGATATCAAAAGGATAGCAACACATCATTCAACTATAAGAAATCTAGTCTATAAACTGTACTATGCTAAAAGTCCTGCTTTAGCACTGGCAAAGTTAAATAACATCCTTCTACATGGTACAGCAAAAGACCTACTTGAAGAAATTCACTATATCCAGAAAAAATATTTTGGAAGTGAAAGCCATTTACAGAATGAAATAGCTTTAAACCAATTAAGCAGCAATTCTACACATGGCAACCTTTTGCTAAACACATACAAAAAAGAAATACTAAAATTTAAAAGTACATCAGCTGAAGTACCAAACCATGTATGTGTATGTTGCCATAGAATTTTTTATAAAAGTAACACAAAAACTGTGGACCTATCATACAAAATAGAAGACAATGAAGATTCTAAATGGTTTGAATTAGCTCTCTACCTTGTAGCAGAAAACAAATATGAAATAGCTGAGCCCTTAATACTTTGCAGTTATTGCACTACAAAACTTGACAACAACCAAACTCCTTCACGTTCTATCACAAATAATTTGGAATTATACCCAGTACCAAAATCTCTACAACAACTTAATTTATATGAGAGCATCATATTTCAAACAGTACACCCATTTCAAGCAATAATACGCTTTCAACCAAAAACAGCAAAATTACCTCCCTCTAAATTGGTAACAGGCATTCGTGGAAAAGTAGTTTATTTACCATGAAATCTAAAAGAAAATGTGCATACTCTAGGAGTGCAACGTCCAATGCAGCAATCTTTAATTATATTAGTAAATGGAGTACCTACAAAAGACAAAAAAATATGGCAACAGCTGGTAGATTTATATAAGGTTAGACAAGCCTTCCAATATCTTAAAGAGAATAATGAATATTACAAAGAAATTAATATTGAAGAAAACTTGAAAGAAACAACTGAAATAATTCAAGAAACACAAGAAGCTGCTCAATTTGAGCTACTAGATCCTGCTAAATTATCAAATACTTTAGACCATTATACAATTCATCCTTTGCACTGTAATGACACCATACAAGATGTACTGGAAACTTACCAAATGCGTCAAACAAAAGGATCGCCAATCAGTATATGGGAAAAAAGTATAGAAGCATGTGCTTTTCCTCTACTCTTTCCTACTGGCAAAGGAGGAAGGTATGATGATAGACCTATTCAAATATCAGCTTCAGAATACCGCTCATTACGGATGTATTCTGAAGATCCCAGATTTAGACAAAATGTGGAATACATATTCCACCTACTCTTTGAAAGTGAACTAGCAACTTTATATTACAGAGTTGCACACATATTAAAATCAGGATCACACTTTCAAAATATGACAGCTACACAATTATTAGAGAAAGTGCAACAAAAGGATGAGGTTTTACAATCAAATATTACAAATCTATTAGCAAATATGCGTGGTACTAAAGAGTACTGGTTTCGACGTCATGGAGATGTACGTTGTATGATCATAAACCTTGGCCCACCCACTTGGTTTGTTACATTAAGTTGTGCAGAATATGCATGGGAAGATTTACATGATTTCCTACGCATATCAAATAAAAACAAAACAAACATAGATATTCTAACACCTGGAGAACTTTGTTCTTTGGATCCTGTTAATGTTTCAAGATATTTTCACCATCGCTTCATTGCTATGCTACATTTTATTTGTAATAAAACTGTTCCTCCCGTTGGAGAAGTGCAACACTTCTTTTGGAGAAAAGAATACCAAGCCAGAGGAGCACCACATATCCACATGCTTTTATGGATTAAAGATGCTCCTAAATTTGGTCAAGACAGTGATGCCACTGTTTTACAGTTTATTGAAAAATATGTCACTTGTAAAATTCCATCAGAAGCCACAAATAGTGATCTTCATGCACAAATTTTACAATTTCAAAGACACAAATGTGGAAAATATTGTTGTCGCAAATACAAAAACAAAGGCAAATACTACACCAAATGCCGATTTGGTTTCCCTAGACCAGTTACAAATACAGGTCAAGTAAACAACCTCATGTCTTCAGTTAGACATAGTGTTAAAGGTAAGTCACCTAAAAATACATATTACATAAAAAGAAAAGAAGAAGAAAAATATATCAATGATTATATTGCAATCATTGCCCACTTATGGAATGCAAACATAGATGTACAGTACATTGCAGACAATTCTACTGCAGTTGCACAATATGTCACAGCATACTTAACTAAAGCAGAAAAGACAGAGCTCCAAGACCTCTGAAATGACCTGTCATCAGATAAAACAGTATCTCAGAAATTATACAGCTTGGGCATAAAAATGCTCACCCATAGAGAATGTGGATCTTATGAAGCAGCTGATCGTTTAACTGGTACTTCATTGTATGGTAAATCTGAAAATATAGTATGGCTAAGTCTTGGTCCAGCTAAATCTAGAAAAAGAGTTCTAAAATCATATGAAGATATAGAAACAATAGCCAAACATGATCCCAACAGCCAAGACATTTAAAAAAACAATTTATTGGACGCATACTACCCAAACAGAAGTAATACTTTGGAAAACATGTGTCTATACCAAATAGCCCAAAACCACACATACACAAATAATATGAAACCTGATGAAAAAAAAGGTAAATATAGAGTGACAGACTGTGAAGGCAGCTTAGTTAAACTCACTAAACCAAATTTAATTAATCATATCAAATTGTCATTGAAGACTCCTCAACATAAACAAGTATATTACATGTCCCTGCATCAACTCTTCAAACCATGGAGAAAAGAAGAACAATTACTAGATAACTATGACTCATATGAGGATGCTTTCAAAGCAAATGAAAGCACTATAACTGATGTAAACTTTGCACAGTACAAAACAATGTTGCACAATGAACAGCAACATGAAGAAGAACTCCAAGCCCAACTAGATAAGGATACTCCTGAGAGTAGTCAACCTTCTGTAACAGGAATCCAAGAACCACTGGGGGAACCACTAATAACAAATAAGGCAGAATTAGCTATGATAGAAGTAGAAAACACCATGTGTCAGTATGAAGATAAGGAAGATTTAACTATACTACAATCAAAACTAAACAATGAGCAAAGTAGCATTTTTCAAAAAGTAACAAAACAAATTGCACATGGTGTAAAACATGAACATAAAGAATGTTCCTGCCATAATTATAAACCTATACCACTGTACGTCAGTGGTGAAGCTGGTTCTGGCAAAACATTCCTAATCAAAATCATTAGTAAGTTCCTTCAACAATTGACAAACAACAAACTGTCAACTGTTGTCACTGCCCCCACAGGTTTAGCTGCCTACAACATAGGTGGTGTTACATTACACCGATTACTACTATTACCAGTAGAACACCAGAACAAATTAGACTATTACAAACTTTCTGCAGAAGCTGCAATGGAATTACGCAGAGTATAGAAACAAATGAAAATGCTACTAATAGATGAAGTGAGCATGGTCTCCAACCTGATGTTAGCTTTGATTCACCTCAGATTACAAGAAGTACTCAAAACAGACTATGAAGTGCTCTTTGCAGGAAAACACATTATTGTTTTTGGAGATCTGCTTCAATTAACACCAGTAAAAGGTGAACCTATTTTTAAAACATTAGGGCACAAACTCTGCCGTAAAACTGTTGGCAGCATTGGAAATGTCAACCTTTGGCAACATTTCCAATACAGAGAATTAACAGAAAACATGCGCCAATCTGCAGATCTAACTTATGCCAACATTTTAAAAAGTTTGAGAGTTGGTATACTTTCTAAAGAAGCAGAAGCAACATTGAAAACCTGGCACATGAATGCACTTTATGGCGATAATGCATGTGCTACAGATGTTATGGAACAATTAGCCCACAAAAATGTCAATTGTATGGCCTTAATGCCAACTCTTGCAAGCTGTCTCAAATTCAATGAAATAATGTTAAGTAAAGAAATGCAACCAATAATGGAAATTAGCGCCACAGACAAACTAGATGTACATGGTATGACACTACCGATGTGTGACCAAGCCACAACAAGACTTAATAATTTAGAAAAATGAATCTCAAACACAGCAGGCTTAGAAAAGATGTTAAAATCATCCTTAAATTGCAGAGTAATGCTTAAACGTAACCTTGATGTGGACCAAGGACTAGTTAATGGAGCACTGGGTACAGTTGTTGGCTTTCAAACATACCCACGTGACAACAAAATTCAGTTTGCCAATATACTCTTTGACAAACTTTCAGAAGTAAAACGGATAGGACACTCAACAGCTAGATTCCTTCTCTTCAAAGATATGTATGTACGCAGAGAACAATTTTCTCTAACTCTTGCATACGCAGTCACGATTCATAAATCACAAGGTCTTACCCTAGACAAAGCAATGATAGATATTGGTAACACAGTCTTTAAAGAAGGCATGAGCTACGTAGCACTATCACGCTTACGTACACTTGACAGTCTATTTCTAATCAACTTTGAAGCAAGTTAAGTAAACGCTGATATTCCTTGCATTTTAGAATATAATAGACTTCGCTCACTATACACTCCCCATCTAAACACATATTCTGTTCCACAAAAACTAAAACGTTGTAAAAGAAAACTAAATCAAACAGAAATGCAACAGGACGTCACTGCAAATCCTCCAAAGAGAGTAAAAGAAACTAATACTTCATCAAGTACCACAAACAAAAAAAAAATCAATTAGAGAAAGTAAACCAGGTACTTCTTTAAAGAAGGAAGACAAACTCCAAAAAAAGCAGTTAGATACAGAACTACCTGGACCATTTAAATTCTCAAATATAGTTGGTGTAAGTTGCTATGCAAATGTAGCAATGAATATTCTATTTCAATTACCACCAATTGTTGACAACATTTACTTACACAGCACTTGACAGCATTTGTAGCCCCAGCAGGTGTCACCACCAGCTCATCCGAGACTGTGTTGGATCTGAAGACCTTGGACTTTGGACACTCCCCAATCTCAGGGAGGGAAAAGGACCACATGAGGAAGCAGCTCGACCTGCATACAGAGGCATTCTATACAAGCCCCTGGGCATTGACAAGGCCCATCGAGTTGAACATCGGATCTGAGTGTCTGATGACACTCCCTACAGGGAGAATTTGCGATGCCTGGCTCCAGGAGACTTGTAGGATGTACTCCACCATCTGAATGTTCTTCTGCAGGCAGGGATTATCCAGGAGTCCAGGAGCCCCTTCTCTTCTTCTCCCATTGTTGTCAGCCGGAAGAAGAACAGGGATGTCCAGATGTGTGTCCACTACCATCGATTGAACAACCACACTATTCTTCACATTTGTGTTTGCAAATGTTAGTACTTCACAGAAATGCAGCAAACAATCCTGACAACACATATAGTGTTTTTGGAATAAGACGACAATTGGACTACTGTGCTGGAATGGTGAAATTCACTATAAACTCACAGGAAGATCCACAAGAATTTCTAATGTACTTACTATTAGTACTGGAAAACGAAAACATACCTATAAATGAAATCTTCCAGATTTCATACATGTGGAAACATACATGCACTCTGTGCAACAATGTGACACAAGAAGAAATTCCCAATGAACGCTTCATATATATATCAATACCAAATTGTGAATCCATTCCATTTCAGCAACTTGTACAAAATGCAAACCATGGTAGATTATGCTCTACCTGCAATTCAGATAATCGCTCCACGTTAGTAATACAAACACATAGTAAATACGTAATACTAATGCTTCTACGTTACAATGCAGATGGTAGCAAAAACAACTGCAAGCTGACTTGATTCACACATAGTCAAATATGACTTGGTAAGAAAACCTTCACAACAATAGGTATAATCTACCACGCAGGAGCCACAACCAATTCAGGGCACTACACGGCATATATAAAAAAGAAATGTGGAAGGTTTGAATGTAATGATAGTACCATTACTCTAAAGCAGAGATTACCAGCAAATCTTACAAACCGTTATTTGATGTTCTTAAAACCAAAATTTGATAAATAAACTGTATTTAAACCTTTAAGTAAATTTGTGTTAAAATAATATAAACTGTTAGAATACTCCAAAAGCTATCTAACAGCTCAAAGATTCTACAACAACTAATCAGATAAATGAACACCACTAAATTAGGCCAAAAAATACACAGTTAGAATACGCCAATTGGTATCTAACTGTCCCAAAATTTAACAATATCCAAATAGATAAATCAAAACCACTAAAATATATTAAAAAATAGACAGTTAGAATACGCCAATTGGTATCTAACTGCTCCAAAATTTTATAATATCAAAACAAATGAAGAATCTGTTACTGCTCCAAAAAAAATACAACAAAGCAAAGTATAAAGCATTAGCCAGAAACAACAAGTGAACACTGAAAACAAACAAACAAATAAACTGTAGCATAACAGAAAAAGGTTTTTTTTTTAATCCAACATTGATTTTTTTTTCTCCCACAGACCCAATGATTTTAGCAACAAATACAGAAACAGAGCAAATTGCACAGTACTCTGATTTGTACTCTACTAAATATGAGGGTCGAAAAAAAATAAAAGTATATTGCTTATACAATGTAATAAGTCATTTCAAAATGCTAATACTAACATGCTATTTTCTTTTATCACAGAAATGAAGAAAAAAAACATGGACTCCCATTACTAGACCAAACAGTAAAACCATAGCAGCATACCACATCCATAGTATCTAATACCTTTGTTCCGTATACATTTGTTTTTCACCCAAAGTTATAAGCAAATATGAATGTGATATGCTGTGGTGGTTGTTGCCAGGGCATACAGTCTTGGGTGCATGGCCAAATCTGACGCGCTTCACGCTCCACGCCATCCAATCAGTGAACACGTTGCATGTCCGCGAACATCACGCAAGACGATTGGACGGATTTTCACCAAATTTGCAAAAGCACGCTTTCGGGAAAGCCGCTGCTCCTGGTCCAAATTTGGTGGAAATCCGTCCAGCGGTTTGGGCTGTAGGCGCGAGCAAAATTTTTTTCCCATTCAGTCTATGGGAAAAAAAAAAGTTTTGGGACCCCCCTATAACTTTTCCCCCCCTGGACGAATCCTCACCAAACCTTGCAAAACAATTCAGAGTGACACAAATACTTTTTTTGCAAAGTTTGGTGAGGATCCGTCCAGGGAGAGCGAAGTTATAAGCCACCCAAAAAGTGCTCTTCCTATGGAAACAGCAACTTAACCATAACTACATGGCCACTACCGTGGCCATGTAATATATATATATATATATATATATATATATATATATATATATATATATATATATATATATATATATATATATACATATGTTTAGAAGTTTTGCTGGTGGAAAAACCATCCAGGCAAATATGTAAGCTGCACTCTACACAGCGATCAGTAGAAAATAAAAGATCCGGATCCACAACACTGCAGTCAAATTATTCTTCCTTTATTTCACCAAACAGGGAAAGTCATAATACCACCAAACACGGACATCCATTCAAAGTTAAAAGACCCAATTAGTAAGGTCCTCCCAAAGTGAAGAAATAAAATTGCTGAGACGTTCACGCGTTTCGCGGCCAACTCGCCGCTTGCTCACAACAGTTGGTCTCATTGGCAACAATACATTTGTAAACCAAAGAAGAGAGACAGAGAAAAGGGTAGTTCTTCGAAATAAAAATAGAGGTAGAAAGGGGACTTGGTTGGCATGTTGGGTGCTAAAACCTAACCACATGTCGGCCATCTTTGCCTTGTGTGCTTCTAAATAGAAAATACAGTGGAATCGGTATCAGTGATATAATTTGTTGAGCATGCACCTCCATTGTCGCAAACCATCTACCTTCCAAAGGGGCATGATTTAGCACCTACGTGCTTTCATGTCATCATGGGATAAAAGTACTTCTTATTATTATCAAAAAATCCCTGCACGCACATTTACCCTCATTGCCAACAACAATGTCTGTTGATTATTCAAACCTCTGTTGTATGGTGTATCCGCATGTCTACATTACATTGTGAACATAAGGTGCATAATGTAAATAGCAGCAAGTTATCCAAGAAGTGAGAGATTGCAGTATTGCCCTTCACGTAATATATGTAAAGTACATCTTTTTTTATTTTTTTTATTTCATTTAGTTTATACAAACTTTTTAAAAGGAAAAATAAAAATACAGAACATAGAAGGATCAGTAAACTCCCCTCCAGTATCCCCCTCCCTTTTCCCCCAGTTCTTGCAGTTCCGTCAATTCCCCACTGAGTCCACAGCTTTCATTCGAATAATGATCTTTCTTTTTCTGTTACCAGGGTCACATCTTACATCACAGCTTTAACGCTATTCAACTTATTTACTCTGTTAGCAATACATTCAATTTGTATAGAAAGTTTATCAGACCGTAGACATCTTTTTCTCTTGGATTGGCAAATTTCAACCACAGCCCTTCTCCAGCTAACATAGGGTAAAGCTTTACCACTTTGTTCAGGTGTAACGTTCTCAAGGATGTCAGTCCCACGCAGTACAATGTTAGATTTTTTAAGGTCTCTGGATGATTTCCACAGAACCGGCAAGTCACTGTTACTTGCTTTGTCCTGTGTCTCAAATTTAGGCTTACTCTTGTATCAAATAGATTCAGCCGAAATTTCATAAAGATCTTGCGATAATTCGCAATTTGGAGCTTTCATCAGATATTGGTTGAGATTATTCTGGCTTTGTCCCTCTTTTGTCGCATCTCTCATTAGATTATAACAGTTTCTGATATCTAAGGTTGAGCACCAGTGTCAGGCTTCAGCTCTACCACCCCCTTCTCCTCAACTGAGTCCTCGGAAGTTAGGTCCTTGGAAGCGGTCTCTGCCCTTTGGCGGTTCTTCTTCTTCTTGGATGTCTTTTCCTTAGGTATTCGAACCTTCCGCTCATGTAGATAAGGTCTGGCAGAGGTGGGAATCTGTGAATCTGCCCTCGGGGACCCCTGGGGGGCCAGCCCCAAACTCCCAGGGAAAAAGCCAGAAGGCAGAAAAATCCTTGGAGACCTCGTAGGTTGGCTGTGGTTTGAACAGAACGTCCAGAGACCAATGTGTTGAAGGAATCAGTTCCCCGTCAAAGCTGGTTTGCCCAAACTCCCACAGTGGATGAGGTAAGTATCGCTGAGGTAAGATTCACACAAGGGTGCAAGTATACGCCTTTGCAATACAAGGCAGATAGATAGAAAGGAAAATGACCACAGAATGGGTGGAAGGAAGAAAAGAAAAGGAAAAAGAAATACTTCCGAAACAGTATAGGAAGGCCCAGAAAGGACAAATAAGGAGGATCAGGGAAACCGTATGAAGGGCTGCAACAGGGGTGGAAGTATACGGGACAGAATAAGACTAAGTACCGAACAGATGGGAGCCAGAAGGCACACCGAAATGGCAATAGAAACAGCGTAGGCAAGCGAAAGGAAATAACGGAGTTCAACAAGCGTTATAGGGAATGGCCAGACGCCGTAGCATTAGAAAGTATGAATAAGTAGGAGAAGCGCAGAGAGTCGCGAAGCCTACCGATC
The DNA here is from genome assembly GCF_040938575.1 of Ambystoma mexicanum. Classification (NCBI taxonomy): domain Eukaryota; kingdom Metazoa; phylum Chordata; class Amphibia; order Caudata; family Ambystomatidae; genus Ambystoma; species Ambystoma mexicanum. Next base: position 224,094,969 of record NC_090923.1, on the reverse strand, counting down.
CAGGGAATGGACCGGCGGACTAGGGAATAGCGGTAGAAAGCCAAAGCCGGAAGTAAACAAATAAACACTGGATACAGGTAAGAAACTAATGAAAAGTAAAGAAGAGCACTGGCATTCAGAGTGAAATGAGAGGTATCAATACAAAGGGAAGACTCAAGCAACAAGTAGGCTAAGTGGAAAACAAAGGAGAAATAGGAATACTACGGAAGTACACGGAGCATCGTAGCAAAGAAACAGATACAACTCAATGACAGGGGGGGTGGAGTCGGGTTTTATAGGAGAATCTGCAATGTTAGGTGAGGACTAGAGCGGAAAAGGACAGAATGTTAGTGCCTCAAATAGTTCCATACCTTCAACCCACGGTTCCTGACAACCAGTCTCGTTCCCATATTTTTTTTTTCACCTGATTCGGGTTCAGCTTCAATGTTTCACGATCTGTGAGTAGCTCTTTAAGGTGATTTTCACAGGCATTTGCCCACCTGACTGGTATTGAGTCAGGGTTTCCTTTTTCTAGATCGGATAATATTTCAAACTGGGGCATTCCTTCATCGAGAATTGTTTTTCTGTACACAGACAGCATATTCCAAAGGACACGCGCATTCATTGATTTCAGATTTAACTCATATCGCAGGCAGATGGTATTCCCTTATGCAGCTGTAGAGCGTGCCTCCAATACTGGTTTTCTAGTTGTGTCCACAGATCCGCAGATACTCAAAAGGCACTTTCTGCGCCATATATTAAAGTTGGCACCACCTTCTATTGTAATGGGCAATGACCGGGAGAATTTTCCATATTGTTTGTTTATGATAGCAGCCTGGCAGGCCAATTGTTTGCATTTTTGTTTTGCGTTTTCAGCCCATGTCACATAGTTTATGCTACTATTGATCCACATGCTGAGATACTTGACCTTTTTTACACAGGTCAGCCTTTCGTTATTCAACCTCCAGTTTGGTTCTTGCCTTTTAGTTGTTTTTTTTGCTCTGGTAAGATTTTCAAGTATTACTACTTCTGACCTTGCAGGATTGATTCTTAGTTTATTTTTTTTCACTTAACTCTCAAGGGCTGCCAACTGTCGTGTCAAACCAATAGGAGTAAGATCTAATAGGGAGATATCATCAGCGTACAATAGCCAATTTATTGTCTTACCATTGATTTTTGGTGGATAGCAGTTAGTCGCTCTGAGAGACTCTCCAATGTCAGAAAGAAATAAGCAAAACAATATGGCCGCCAGAGGGCAACCCTGCTTTACTCCATGGTTAGTCTGTATATCTTTGCTTAAGGTCCAGACATTGTCCATTCTAATCTTAATTTCTGTTCCTGTGTGAAGTTCTTTAATGGGTTGTAGTAATTTTTCTGGACATTTCCATTTTCTCATCTTTTCCCAAAGTAATTCCCAGTCACTAGTGTCTAATGCGTTGGATAAATCAACAAAGGCTATGTTCATGTTATATTAAATTGTAGACATAGGGTGCATCATATATATAGCAACAAGTTATCCTTAAGGTGCGAGAGTGCCATGTAGTTATGGTTAAGTTGCTGAACCCATAGGAAGAGCACTTTTTTGGGGGCTTATTACTTTGCTCGCCCTGGACGAAGCCTCACCAAACTTTGCAAAGAAAGTATATGGCCCACTCTGAATTTTATTGCAAAGCTTGGTGACGTTTGGTCAAGGGGGGGCAAAGTTATAGAGGGGGACGCAAAATTTATTTTTTTCCCATAGACCTAATGGGAAAAGAATTCCGTCATGCCTACAGCCCAACCCGCTGGACGGATTTTCACCAAATTTGCTGCAGGAGCATCGGCTTGGTCCCGAAAGTGAGCTTTTGGTAATTTGGTGGAAATCCGTCCAGTAGTTTCTTTAAACGACCAAAATGTAAGGCAAATAAATTAGTGATATCCATGTCCGCTCTGCAGACTTACTTCCCTGTTCAGTCCACGGACTGGCCTCTGATTGGCCAGAAAAATTCCCAGACTTTTGCGTGATCCGCGGACATCTGAACGCAGCCGCTGATTGGGTGGTGGGAAAACGTGAAATGCGTTGGTTTCTTGAAACGCCCGCCTTCTTGGATTTTCTGACATTTTGGGGGTCCGCAGACAGCGCAGTGAAAACCTTAAATAAAAAGCAACATTGCACTTGTCAAACTCAACAAACATTCTCTTGGGAGGTGGAGGGATGAGGATGGGATGGCATATGGCAATAAGAAGCCAGAAAACAAGTTGTTTCACCCCCAACAGTCCGCGAACACTCCAGATGTCCTGGGGCAGTCCTGTGGTGTTCGCGGACACTTCAGGTGTCCTAGGACATCTGTACCTATTTCTGCATTACAGAGTTGGGTAAAAGCAGTTTTTGGATGGCTTATAACTTTTGCGCCACTCAATGAATGTAATTTTGCAATTTTATTCTAGAGCCAATCCTGAATGGTTTGGCAAAGTTTTGTGGGATTCTGTCAAGAGGGGGCAAAATTTGATGGGGGGTCCCAAAATATTGTAAAGGCATATAAATGTGGTGTCATTTGACAAAATCTGCACAACATTTGGCAAAACGATTTTGGATCTAGATATAAATGGTTATCGAAAGTTTGGTGGGATTTTCTGAAGAGGGGCGAAATTAGAGGGGGGTCTCAACATTTTTAGATGGCTTATAACTTTGTTGCTATTTGGACAAAGGTTTTGAGGAAGATTATAGACTCAACCTTCAATGTTTATGTACATTTGTGATGCAATCTTTGATGTCCTCGGCGTTAGTCTTAGCAGTGCAAGGTGGTGGCGCGAGTTATGGTTGCTTAGCTTACCATAACTGGTGAATTCTGAGGTTTTTCGGCTTTACCTGTAACCATAACGCCCCTTTAACAATGTTTTTCCATTGAATTTCATAGGTTTTTATTAGTGCAACTTAACCATAATGTCCCCTTAACTAAGTTGTTTAATTGAATTTCATAGGTTTTTATTAGAGCAACTTAATCATAATGTCCCTTTAATAAAGTTTTTTCATTGAAAATATATATATGTTTGTGTACATTAATTGTTGAACATTGGCTTGTTGTTGTCCTGATGAAGACTAATATAAGTTCTTCCCTCCTGTCTTTTTTCTGGTCTGGTTTGAACTAGATATGGGTATTCGTCAAAACTACTTAATAATTAGATATCTTGAGTTATACACTATACAGGCACATGCAAGATACCTGTAGTCAACATTTAGTACTGCTTTTCTGTGAGCATTTGGCCTGTTCTATCACTTTGCAATATTTCAGACTCTTTTTATGATCATTTGTGCAATTGATACATTACGGAATTCCCCAGTGGATAGAAATATAGTCCCTAGCCCCAAGGAATATGGATCGAACATGAGCCCGTGGATAGTTACTATAAAGACTACTTAGCAATTATTCTTGTAGGGCTATGTTTAGATGTTATATCTCTCTACATATAGACTATATACTGCTGCCTCATGCAGTATTAAATTGAGATGTCTTTTAGAAATATACTTTTATATACATTTTATGATCAATAACTTGTCTATCTTTTATAATTGTGTTTATTATACCAATAAAATATGACTATATAAATTCTACTGACCGAGCCTAACCCCTCTTCCATACATTTGGGTCTATTCAATTAGTAAGTATAAATCCTGTCATGTGACTACTTTCTCTGGTTTTTTGATCAGATAATTTTACAGCCACTATGAGAATCGAAAGATGGTCACACTTTGAGGTAACCCACCAGCCCGTCTCTACACATTGTTGACGTGTGGTTTATACTTCAAATTTCTTCTGCCACTCCCATTTCACAAAAATGTCCTGGTTCATTTTTCTTGTCTTCTTCATTCATCATGGAGTACCACATCTTCCATCCGACTCATCTTCGTTTGGATTCCATGGACCGGTTTTGTCCAGCTGTATTTGACATTTCTGTGGGCTGCCTTGCAGAAAGTTCCTGGGCCGTTTAATGCATAGGCCACTTAGTCCATTGTTTTTAACATGTTTTAATGTCTTTTTTCATGACAATGTAAACATGGGGACATTGGGCCACTTCTTGGGGGATTCAAGGATATGGGAGTTTTTACAGGAAATGAGTCCACTGTCACAAGTGCACAGCAGAAACATTTGTGTGTGGGCATCTGCTTATATCCCTCGACCCTTCTCCTGCTCATAGGTTCAAGTGCCAACAATTATCAGAGTATATAGGTTCCTCGGTGTCCACTTGTAATACAAAACTGAATGAGTTTCCTTTGAAAAATAAATATGTCTCTATCATCAATACTTTTCTTCTTGACCCAAACCTTAATAAATGTACTCTTACATGTCTGTGAAACACTCCTGCCTTCTAAACAAGCTACATTATAAATCACTTTTGAACATCCCTGCCTCCTAAAACAAACAACATCATATAATTTGGTTCTTTATATACAAAAGCTGCCGAACCTCTCCCTTTTGCGTATGGTTTTACTTTTTCTTAATGTATGCTCGCTGATACCGGAACCTGTTCTGCTTTCAATAAACACATTCGCCAGCGTCTAGTATTTGCCCTCGTTTTTCTATGGGCTTGTTTTTTCATCACAAAATTGTATGTCCTATCAGAGGACATACTTTTTCCCTTTATGTCATAAATGCCATATTATATCATACGTCGACATTTTCAGACTTAGGGATCTAAACAATAATAAACAACAGACAGACAACATAAACAAATATAACAAGACACAACATCTTCTTTTCTTGTCTTCTAGGTGCATCAGTAGCAGAAGATGACATTGCTGTTAGGGATCCATGTTCTCTGTATAAAATCTAAATAGAGACAAATGTCATTCGGGGACTGGCAAGGGGGTCACGTTTCTTCCTAACCTAAACCCCTTCTCCTTGCTGCAAACAATTTTTTTTTACTAGAATGCTTTCTTGCTATTTTCAGCCCATTTTAACTTATAGGCTTTCTCTGACTCATTGGTGCACATAAGAACGTGTTATTGGACCTGTACAAAATTAGGCCTATATTTAGCCTTTTTCTCTGCTCAGCAGAACAGTCTTCGTCTGCTCAGCGGAAAGTGCTTCTACTGCTCAGCTGAATGTGCTTCCTCTTTCTTTCACCATCTACCTTTCGATCGTGTAGGGCTGTGGTAATTTTCCTTTCTGTGTTGTGTTTTCATCCTGTTTTGAGACACAATAGACACTTTGCTGCGCATTGTCTCCTTTTTACCCCACACTAATCTAGCCTACCCCTGTTTTTCTGGAACCTGGCACTGATCCTTACTACATGCCTTCACATTTTAACATAAGACACTCATTGTTTGCCTATTCTAAACATTTCCTATATGTTTGCCAAATCTACCCTTTATGACATCCTGCCAACTATCAAAAAATTAAAAAGGTTACCCACCTTTTATTTGACGTCTTCTATGTCCTGCGTTGTATGAGGTGGCCCTTGCATCTATATGTTGCTCTTATGCTCACACCTGTTTGCACCTATCTAGAGGAAAAACGCTACATAATTGAAATACGGTATCTCTAATTGCTTTTGTTTTTTTCTGTTACTCACCTGGGTCCTCTTACTTTGAATAAGGATCCACAGTGTGTCCTCTTACTGCGATGTGAATCAGTACTTGCCTCTTTTCCTCTCTCCCTATTCACTAGTACTCACCTATGTTGTGTTGTGGTATAATGTCTCTTCCCCTATTAAGGCCATGCAGACCTTCCTCCTATGTTCATGAAAGGTCGATGATCTTCATCTACAAAATGTAAACCAACACCATTAAATACATTTAAATAATGTTATTTTACTTACCCTTGTACGTTGAATTGGCTATGTACAAAGTTCTGCAATAATGTTGTTGCGCAATCTCAATGGTCCAACTCAAAGTAGCTGCAATCAATTGTGTTGTTATTCGGGTAACACAACCAAACATGCAACATCATCATCATCTGTATTCGTTCATTGAATGAACTTCAAACTAGGACTGAAGTGGGAATTACCGTTAAAAGCAACAGTACACCTGCTAGTATATATACAAGAGTGCAGATATTTGGTTTATAAAAATGCTCCAAATGCAAAATGTGTGACTTTACAACTGAATAGCCTTTCACTACTTTAGGTGGCAAAATTTGGGTATACAAACACAGTATGAACTGCCTTAACAATTTGTTGCATATGACATTTCATGTAGCTGTGGTCTGCATTACATTGGGTCCACCATTGGCCCACTTAAGTTAGGTATACTCCAACACTATAGAGCCATTAAGAATGGTGATCTTAACTATCCTCTCACACAGCATTTCATGGAAAGACACAATTGGAACGTTGAGAAAATGACTTTCTGTGGCTTGGCCCATGTCGACATTGTTGAATTGAAGGTGTTGGAATGAACCCATTGGGCGAGGTATAGCTCCTCTCACTACCCTCAGTGTATGACCTTCTGTAAATTGTTTACAAACTAGACAATTAGTCATAAATTCTGCCACGTGTTCCGCTAAATTAGGACAGAACCAATCTTTTCCAATATGTGCAGCAAGCATCTCCTTCCCCATATGGGTAGGATGGTATAACCACTTTTCCTGTGTTGTTTTGTCGCCATAATGCGTCTGTCGGAGACACTATACATCCCCTCCTTATCCACAATTCCTTTTCCTCCTTTGGTGCAGCTCCCTTCAAGTCCATAATCTGTGTCACTGGTAATGTTTTATAGCCTTTTAATATCATTGTTCGCACATAGTTGCACGCTGGGGATGAAGCATCCATTTCTAAAATATCCTCAAAATAGGCAGCATGTTATGCTTCTGCATCTGCTGCCTCATTACCGCTAGAGATGGGGTCCTCCCCCCTCGTGTGGGCTTAGCACTTTGCCACTGCCATGCACAGTGGGTACTGGACTGCCTCTATCATTCTGCCCAATAGTAGTGCGTGCTGCACCAGTGACCCATCAGCATGTCTGAAGCCCCTCCACAGCCAACGTGACGGCCCAGAATGCACTTTCGGTATCACGTAGGCTGAATCTAAATACACTGTTATTTCCTTGCCTTTGCTGTGCTCCAGTGCCAAAATTGAAGGTACTAATTCTTCTGCTTGTGCTGAAAAATGTGACGGTAGCTGTGTGCTTGTCACCACGTCGCTCGTCCCGTTCTCTTTTAATGTCACTACTGCTGTCCCAGTATGTCTTTCTCCAGTCATTTGGTCAATTGTTGATGCCCAGTAAATATAAAGCATGTCTCCCCCCTCAAGTGCCTTCTTCTGTACATTTGGGGTGTCGCTGTATTGTTTTATAATGGCCGTGCAGTCATGCACATAGTCCTCCTCTATGGGTTTGGCGATGAAAGTCGCTGGGTTGACAAGTCGGCATCTCACTACATTCGACTACAGCACTTACACTAGCCCCTTATTGAGTGCACTGAAGGAAGCACATAGAGGGGAGGGTACATTACAATGAAACATTACAGTCTCCTCCTTGCATCCTGGTGCATAATAATACAAAATGCAAAGTAAAGCAGTAAATGCCCAAACTATTCTCTTTGCCAATGCTTGTCTACATAGCTGGGACACACCCAATATGTGGGATCATGTTGCAGCTAAGAGGAAGCCTTCTGGTTAGGGCGAAACAAGTTTTTTAAAATTGTTTCAATAAAGAAGAGTTGTATTATATTTTGTAACACTGTGTTGGGCTCATTCTTTGAAATGCTTATGGATTCCTGCCTGTGGATATCTTCAGGAACATAAAAGCACTGTTGCGTTGGCTCTTTGTAAAAATATAAAGATAGATCAAGCATTCTGCGAGTGCAAAACGTGTTACCTCCCCCCTTTTTTCCTTGTGCTCTGTTTTTAATATGTGTAGCACTAATAAACTTCCAAGGTATTCAATCCTGGTTGTTACATTACTCTGTTTTCGGCATCTTCAAACCCGGAGTGTGGTCTGCCTGCTTCCTATAGGCTGCTGTTTGTTTTACATATATAAATTAAAAACGGCCATATACAAAAGCAGTCTGCCTTATTATATAGCCGGTGATCTAGTGCTACAGTTGTCTAGGCTCATTGTAAATGCAGAACCAGTCTCCCATAACTATGTAGGCATTCGCCTGAACTAGCTACACAGGGAAACAAAAAATGCCCGGGCACACAAAGATCGTACTTGATTAAAAAAATAACTTTATTGATTACAATGCATCTCAACTGTGTAAAACAAGAATTGGCAAATAACCAATCTTGGCGTGCCAGGAAAGAAAAGCACTCAGCCTCCGGTTTAAAAAACGCTGCGCATTCCGCTGTAGACTCGAGCTTCCTCAAGCAAGGATTCAACAACGTTAGTTTGCCTCCCGATTTCTTTTGAAACCATTTGCCAAGCTACACCTCTTAAGTTAAAGGGCATGTGACCACACGTCATGTGACCGCCAATTCGCATCATTCTCTATGCATTCGGCCATATTAGAGAATGTAAACATCTAGTGAAACCAATGGTCGACACATTGTGTATAGATTAAAATAGTGATGAATACAACTATATGTTGAAGTTATTTGACAAATGAGTGGCTTAGCCCGGCAAACAGATAATATTAGCTTTAGCAAATGATGGGAGCATGATGTACAAGTTACTTTTCAATATTAAGATGCAGCTCATGTCTGATGTGAATATCAGCACAGGAGCGGCTGACCCGTTGCGGGTAAGTGCAAGCGAAGTCTGAAAGGCACAGTGGAGTCACTGGCAACATTCAATTAAATTCAACGAACACTATGATTATACATGTTCTTGCAAATAATCCTAAAATTGTATCTGCAATTGCACGAAACACACTAGTCAGAGCAGTCTAATGGACCAGCACCTAAGCCTGGGAGACCATCAACCACAAGATTACTGCATTCCAATACCACCTGGGTACAGATGCATTGCCATAATGGCTAAAGTGCATGTGCATGATGGTATAACAGAATACAACACCATTTGTGAATCGTGTTGTGTGTCTCCCAACATTTTTAGTGAGAAGAAAGAGACAATCTCCCGAAAGATAAATGCAATTAGAAGCAGCCTATGTACAGAAGCAATGCCATAATATCTAAAGTGAAAGTGCATGATGGAATATCAACATACATTACTATCTATGAATCGTATTGTGTGTCTGCCATCCCCTCCAATGAGGTCAAAGAGGCATGCTAGGATATCATTCCAATGCAATCACATAAATATGCATAAAATGCAATATGCCAATTAACAGGCCGATTCATGTAATTTTTCACAAAAGTGTCGCATGCGGCTGGCGCACAGCGTCCCCGTGCGAATGTCTGCGCCAGCCGCGTGCGATAAAATCAATTTCCGCGCACAGCGTATTCATGGATTCTCGCCTCCAAAAGCAGACGTGGCGCAGAGTGGCGCAGCGAGCCTGCAGCAGTGCCAGTTACGCCCCCAAGAACGCCTTCGCGCAAGGAAAATCCATCAAGATCGCAAAACCATCGCCAAGGGCTGAGCCAACCCTGGACCAGTTCACCGGATTGGCAAACAGCAAACGCAAAGCGGGGAACGTGTATTACGGGTTTCGGGAACACGCTTGCGCGAGAAGTTTCACACGCGAATGGGCCTGGGGGAGCGTGTGCGTGTATTTCAGGGGTGCGTGAGGAGTTCCACACGTGAATGGGCTGGGTACATGTATTTCAGGGGTGCGTGAGAAGTCTCACACACGATCAGGCCTGGGGGAGCGTGTGCGTGTATTCCAGGGGTGCGTGAGAAGTTTCACACGCGATTGGGCTGGGTACGTGTATTTCAGGGGTGCGCGGGAAGTTTTACACGCGATTGGGCTGGGTACGTGTATTTCAGAGGTGCGCGAGAAGTTCCACACGCGATCGGGCCTGGGGGAGCGTGTGCGTGTATTTCAGGGGTGTGTGAGAAGTTTCACACGCGATTGGGCTGGGTACGTGTATTTCAGGGGTGCGCGAGTAGTTTCACACGCGATTGGGCTGGGTACGTGTATTTCAGGGGTGCGCGAGTAGTTTCACACGCGATTGGGCTGGGTACATGTATTTCAGGGGTACGCGGGAAGTTTCACACGCGATTGGGCTGGGTACGTGTATTTCAGGGGTGCGCGGGAAGTTTCACACGCGATTGGGCTGGGTGTGGGTATTTAAGGGGTGTGCCAGAAGTTTCACACGCGATTGGGCTGGGTACGTGTATTTCAGGGGTGCGCGGGAAGTTTTACATGCGATTGGGCTGGGTATGTGTATTTCAGGGGTGCGCGAGAAGTTCCACAAGCGATCGGGCCTGGGGGAGCGTGTGCGTGTATTTCAGGGGTGCGTGAGAAGTTTCACAAGCGATTGGGCTGGGTACGTGTATTTCAGGGGTGCGCGGGAAGTTTTACACGCAATTGGGCTAGGTACGTGTATTTCAGAGGTGCGCGGGAAGTTTTACACGCTCGCCTACAACACGTATTCATGGAATCAAACATGGCCAATCTGGAAACATGTACGCCAGCAGGAAATAGGCGTACGTCCACCCGCACAGCATAAAAGTGCACGCAAACAACAAACAAGCTCAGACGCCAGGATGAACATACCGTTCCTAGCGGCAGTGGCCGTGGGATACCGCAGGAGGAGGAGGAGGATAGTCAGGGCCAGAATTTTTACACCCAGAACCAGCCTTTTTGGGATGCCTGATGACCATGTGTATGGGAGGTACAGGTTTCCACCTCACATAATACTCGACCTGGTCAGTGAGTGGGAGGATGACCTCACATCAACCACCCTGTGCTCCCAAGCACTCAGCCCCCTGGAGAAGGCCCTCAATGTACTGCACTTCTTGGCCACTGGATCATTTCAGCGGACAAGTGCCATAGTGGGTGGGGTGTCACAGGCCACGCAGTCACGCTGCCTACACCAGTTCTTGGCCATCATCACTGCACGCCCATCAGTCCGCAGGCACATATACCTGCCCAGAACACCTGCAGAAAGGCAGGCTGTCGCCCAGGATTTCTACAGGGTGGCACAATTCCCCAAAGTGCTGGGTGCCATTGATTGCACCCATGTGGCTCTACGTCCCCCCAGGGCAACTGAGCACATCTATCGAAACCACAAGCACTGGCATTCCATCAACGTCCAGGTAGTATGTGATGCCAAGGGAATCATCACCTCAGTATACGCCAACTATCCAGGCTCCACCCACGACAGTTTCATCTACAGAATGTCTACCCTAAACCGGAACATAGAAGTTGGGCGGCATGGCGATACATGGCTGCTCGGTGAGTATAAATGCCATTGCGCATGCATGCATGTCAGATACTGAGTAATGTCACAACCCCACTAATGATACCCAGGGGACAGTGCCTACCTTCTCAGCACCCACATGATGATGCCAATTAGGAACCCCACCACGCCACCCCAGGTAAGATGCAACACAGCCCACATTGCAACCCGGGCATCGTGGAGCGCACATTCGGAGTGCTCAAGTCACGCTTCCGCTCCCTTGACCGTTCTGGCGGGCAGCTGTTATACGCTCCCCCAGTAGTGTGCAGGATCATAGTGGCAGCATGTGTCCTGCACAACATTGCAACATGCCGGGGCCTGGCCGTGGACATGGTGGTGCCCCCACATCCCCAACCACATGCATGCCCGCTGCGCATGGGAGGGGAAAGGGCACGGGGTGAGGCAGCCCGTACGCAGCTCGTGGCTAATTACTTCACATAAAATCACACCCCTGTGGAGTGCACACAGCCCTGGCACATACCAGCTGACAATCAATGATGAATGTAACTGACAATTATGATGTGTCAATGGACAGTCAACTGTCACAACCATACCAGCCTGAGATTGTACATCTGGAAGTGTTCCATTGTGTGCTTCCCTACCTACACAAACACCACCAATGCTGTGTTCAAAAGACACACTTCTATGCTGCTAAAATCATTACCCCCTTGCAAGATACATGACAACAGTGCCATGTCACCCAACCCCTCCCCAGCACCGCCACCCAACACACCATGGCATGACATGCCATGTGAGAGCAAACAAAGTCATCCTCCAAACATGACACGTGTCACAAAGTACAGTGTCCCTAATGGAAACTGGCCACACACAATATGCCCACATAAATGCAGAAATAACAACACACATGACCAAATACTTACCACAATACAATCGACATAGCATAAACATGACAGTACTAAGGTAAAGGATACGTGGTCTTACAACATGAGAATGCCAGCACATCCACCACCTCCAACTGTACAGTGTTGTTGCCACACACATCTGTAAGTCCACTGCTCACAACATGAGCTCCATCTCCAAAGTGGACGGCCTTGTGAAGACATGAGGAATGAACCTGAAAATTAGGAGGGAGACATGGATGCACAAGCACACATCAATACACCATGCAGTGCACAATACAACAACAATATGCACTAGGAATGTATACACAGCATTGACTACAGACTGCCCACACATGTCGTGGGAGTCCAACGTCACTGTGTAAGTCACTGTCACTTGGGCACACCCTTTGCAAGCCCATGGAAACGGGAAGCAGGAGGGGTGTGTGTCTCACGAACCCAAGCATCTAACCCAAACTCAGGACAAGCCTGCATGTGCCCAGCCGGAATACAGTGGATGCCCACGGGAGCCACACAAGGCCACCCAGGAGGTCCGAGGACAGGGTGCCCACCAACAGCCACCTGTGTGAATGTTGGGAAAAAAAAAAACACCTCCATGGGCTCATGGCCTGCATGGCTACTAAATTGTGGGAGATTCACTGCTGGATTCGCTCTCCTCAACCTCTGCTGCTGCTGCCACAGGAGGTGGTGGTGCTATGGGAGGCAGCCCATGCAAAGCCTTAGTTTGGTCCTCCATGGCAGCAAGCATGCGGGTGTGGAATGCCTCGTTCTGGAGGGATATGGTGCAGAGATCCCCATGCAACACCCGACATGTTGCCCGGACCTCCGCCCGAGTTGCCCGCATCTCTGCTGAGAGCATACGGGTGACGCGCTCCAGCAGCTGTTCCGTCCTGGTGACAGTGGAAGCCTCAAGGTCCACAAGAGTCTGCCTGAGGTGCCGGACCTTTCCCCTCAGGGCTTCCCTCTGTCCCTGGGCATCTAGAGAAATTGATTCCCTCAGATTGTCCAGGGCCGCCTGTCTGTCCCTGTTGGACGCCAACATGTCCTCCCTGACTGATTGGCAAATGGAGTCTTTTGCCTGCTGTAGTAGCTCCATCTGCCTTTCTGGGGGGACAATGGAAGTGGCCACCCTCTCCATGGCTTGAGCAATCATTTCTGATGATGCTGCCTGTTGGTTGGCCATACCGTATATGGATTGCTCCCATGCGGTATTGCCCGGTGGCGGATGGCCACCGCGTTGGCGGGCACCACACCTGTCTGGGGCAAGGCGAACTGCGCCTTGCTGTGTCGGCACTGCCTGAGGCTGCAGGACTGCATTTCCCCTCTGATCTGCTGGCACAGGAACAGGATCAGATGTTGCGGAGTGTGGCCTTGCATCCGTAACCACCACAGGCGCACCTACCAACACTGACATCCCCATAGTGGGCTCTACCCCTGGTGCAGGTGGGTCGGACAGAACAGTATCCCTTCCATGAACACATACCTGCGAATCCACATAGGTCTCATCCGAATCAACACCTGAAAAGAGTTCTGGGGAGGTGCAGCCAGGGACACCCCTGGACAGTATGGCCTGCAGCAAGAGAGGGTTCTCCCCCACCACCAAACCACGTCCCCCACTGGTGCCTGGTCGTGCTTCAGATCCCTCCTGGGCCTGTACCATCTCCTCACCCTCAACAGCATCAAGTGCGTCATCCTCTGCAAAAACATGAAAGACAAAAAATGGAAACATGCATTAGCACCATGGCACGCAATTAGGCCAGACAAGCTACAGTACCAGTACTTGATTTACACATGTCCCACATGACTATAACCCTCCCATGCATGCACTGTCCATGAGTTGGAAGGGGAGGAAAATGTCAGACACTGATGACACCAAGATGGAAGAGCAACACATTAGCTGCATGCTGGCTAGCAGTGCCATCACACATTGGCCTGGGAATGGCATGTACAATACACATACATGACACATGCCATCACACAGATGGCATGTACCATAGGCATGTCATATATGTGACAATAGGGCAGAGTGATGTGCAGTAGAACCGGGTGAATTTCTACAATCAGCCTGAATGAACACAGCTAAATACGGAACAATGTTGTTGCAAGATGCCACTTCAAGGGCAACTGGCACGATGTAGTACAAAATGCCTACTGTGGGCAGAAGGGATACTGTAATACCCAAATCCTGGGGCGCTGAATGCATTGGATGAAGCACATGGGTGGCCCAAAACACTCAGGCACACACACCCTGACCTGGCACTCAACCAGAACCCCTCCCACAAACAACATACACATGGATCACACACACATGCATGTGCACTCACCGGACAATGCCTCGTAATCTGGCAGTTCTCCCACACCTTGGATCTGCTCCTCTGTGACGTAGGTCCCAGCAACATGCTCATGTAGAGGGAGTTCAATGTCCTCTTGTGGAGACCCACCTCCAGTCACCAGAGTTGCGGCATGACTTGAGGCCAGCTTTTTCTTTGCCCTACGCTTAAGGTCGTTCCGGCGCTTGTAGCACTCAACAGCTGTGCGCCTCACAAACCCAAGGGCACTTATGCTGTCCGCGATGGACTGCCAGTGTGCCTGACGTCGAGCAGGTGTGATCCTACACCCTGAAGTGACCAACATTTCGGCGTCATGTTCGGACACATACTGCACAAGTGCATCCAGTTCGGCATCATTGAAGCTAGGCTTCCTTGGCGTGCCGGACCGTGTAGCCGTGTCGGGGTCATCAGCCTGTACTGGACAAGCACTCTTCCTCTTTCTTTTTGTGGGTGGTGGGGATCCGGAGAGCCCTACACCGCTCTGGACACTAGAGGCAGGAGCACCGGTGGACTGTCTAGTAGTAGTGTGCAATGGCACACTGACCACATGACTTTCTGCAGGCATTAGCTGAAGTGTGATGATGGCAGGGGGAACCTCAGTCTGATGTACCGGGACCAACACTGTCCTGGCTGGGAGAGTCAGATCTGGGGTGGACGGAGCTGCAGCTGCCCCTGCAGCCTCCCCACCCCGCCTACTCGGGGCAGCAGATGACATGGCTGCCCCTGTACCACGTGGCCTGGTGACACTAGCTTGCGCCGCCAACCGTGGCCTAGACTTGGCGACCTGGAAGTCAGCCTGGGAGTCACCCTGTGCTAGGTCAGGTGCCACAACGGGCCGGTCCAACAAGAGCTGAGCAAGGATGGTGTCAGCCACGTTTCCCTCAACCATGGGGGGGGGATGTGTGTCCCTGACTGGTCCTCCACACGTGGGGGACTAGGGGTAGTCTGCAAATCCTGGCCACGTCCCCTACCGTGCCCACCACGGCCACCTCTTGAGGCTCGGCCACCTTTGCCACCCTTACCGCTTGCTCGCCTCCCAGCCATGGCACAGATGTAGTTGTGCGTATGGGAGTTGCAGTAGACAATTGTCCTGGGCAATTGGGGGTCAAAGGGGTAGGGTACTAGATGGAATTCGTACCCAAGTGCTCTAGCAAGGCTGTATGGAACCCCTGGGGAAAGATGACGGGTCACGCAACGCACATGCACCCCTAAAACAGAAAATGACATGCACGCAACCCCTCGTAGACCACGTGCGTGGGAAAAGGAACCCGCACTACGCTGTGGCACCCAGAAACACAAAAATGAACGTATGCGTGTCACACGCAGCCTACAATGACCTCTGAAGGGGTACGCTACACATGGGGCTAGCACAGTTGGTAAATACGTGCGCGACTCACCGTCTGCCTGGGAAAAGAGCGTGAAAAATATGCGCTGTGCGCGTTGGCAACACCCCCGCCAAAAGAAGATTTGTACACTGTCTGAGGAGACAGGACAAAAGGAGAAGTCAACACTGTTTGAGGAAACAGGTCGAAGAGAAAATCAGAAAAATACTGACAGAGGTAACAGGGAGTACGTACTAGAAACGCTGTGAAGTAAATCGCGTGTGAACCGACAAGAAGTACAGATTTCACCCACTCGCTCTCCACGAGAAGCACGTACAAGGAAATGACGTACTACACGTACCTTTTAAACCGCACCACACATCCAACGTCACTTCCGCGTATACGCACTGAGGCCCTATCCTCCAATTACGCGGGCTGACACTCGGACGTGCAGTTTTTGGTCTTGTAACATTCCACCGGGTACAGGGAAACGCCCGCGCGTGTCACGACACAGACGCGCCTGCGCTGTCAGGGCCTTTGGTCCAATGGAATCGCGTACACAGGCCAATCGCGTGTGAAACTTCTCGCGCACCCCTGAAATACACGCACACGCTCCCCCAGGCCCGATCGTGTGAGAAACTTCTCACGCACCTCTGAAATACACGCGCCCAGGCTAATCGCGTGTGGAACTTCTCGCGCACCCCTGAAATACACGCACACGCTCCCCAGGCCCGATCTTGTGTGGAACTTCTCGCACACCCCTGAAATACACGCGCACAGGCCAATCGCGTGTGGAACTTCTCGCGCACCCCTGAAATACACGCACACACTCCCCCAGGCCCGATCGCGTGTGAAACTTCTCACGCACCTCTGAAATACACGCACATGCTCCCCCAGGCCCGATCGCGTGTGAAACTTCTCGCGCACCTCTGAAATACACGCGCCCAGGCCAATCGCGTGTGGAACTTCTCGCACACCCCTGAAATACACGCACACGCTCCCCCAGGCCCTATCGCGTGTGGAACTTCTCGCGCACCCCTGAAATACACGCGCACAGGCCAATCGCGTGTGGAACTTCTCGCGCACCCCTGAAATACACGCACACGCTCCCCCAGGCCTGATCTTGTGTGGAACTTCTCGCACACCCCTGAAATACACGCGCACAGGCCAATCGCGTGTGGAACTTCTCGCGCACCCCTGAAATACACGCACACGCTGCCCCAGGCCCGATCGCGTGTGAAACTACTCACGCACCTCTGAAATACACACACACGCACACCCAGGCCCGATCGCGTGTGAAACTTCTCGCGCACCTTTGAAATACACGCGCCCATGCCAATCACGTGTGGAACTTCTCGCGCACCCCTGAAATACACGCACACGCTCCCCCAGGCCCGATCGCGTGTGGAACTTCTCACGCACCTCTGAAATACACGCACACGCTCCCCCAGGCCCGATCGCGTGTGAAACTTCTCTCGCACCTCTGAAATACACGCGCCCAGGCCAATCGCGTGTGGAACTTCTCGCGCACCCCTGAAATACATGCACACGCTCCCCCAGGCCCGATCGCGTGTAAAACTTCTCGCGCACCCCTGAAATACACGCACACGCTCCCCCAGGCCCGATCGCGTGTGGAACTTCTCGCGCACCCCTGAAATACACGCACACGCTCCCCCAGGCCCGATAGCGTGTGAAACTTCTCGCACACCTCTGAAATACACACGCCCAGGCTAATCGAGTGTGAAACTTCTCGCGCACCTCTGAAATACACGCGCCCAGGCCAATCGCGTGGGGAACTTCTCACGCACCCCTGAAATACACGCACACACTCCCCCAGGCCCGATCGCGTGTGGAACTTCTCGCGCATCCCTGAAATACATGCACACGCTCCCCCAGGCCCGATCGCATGTTAAACTTCTCGCGCACCCCTGAAATACACGCGCCTAGGCCAATCGCGTGTGAAACTTCTCGCGCACCTCTGAAATACACGCGCGCAGGCCAATCGCATGTGGAACTGCTCGCGCACCCCTGAAATACATGCACACGCTCCCCCAGGCCCGATCGCGTGTGAAACTTCTCGCGCACCCCTGAAATACACGCGCCCAGGCCAATCGCGTGTGAAACTTCTCGCGCACCTCTGAAATACACGCGCCCAGGCCAATCGCGTGTGGAACTTCTCGCGCACCTCTGAAATACACGCACACGCTACCCCAGGCCCGATCGCGTGTGGAACTTCTCGCGCACCCCTGAAATACACGAACACGCTCCCCCAGGACCAATCGCATGTGAAACTTCTCGCGCACCCCTGAAATACACGCGCCCAGGCCAATCGCGTGTGAAACTTCTCGCGCACCTCTGAAATACACGCGCCAGGCCAATTGCGTGTGGAACTTCTCGCGCACCCCTGAAATACACGCACCCAGGCCATTCACGTGTGAAACTTCGCGCGCACCCCTGGAATACACGCACATGCTCCCCCAGGCCTGATCGCGTGTGGAACTTCTCGCGCACCTCTGAAATACACGCACACGCTCCCCCAGGCCCAATCGCGTGTGGAACTTCTCGCGCACCCATGAAATACACGCACACGCTCCCCCAGGACCGATCGCATGTGAAACTTCTCGCGCACCCCTGAAATACACGCGCCCAGGCCAATCGCGTGTGAAACTTCTCGCGCACCTCTGAAATACACGCGCCAGGCCAATTGCGTGTGGAACTTCTCGCGCACCCCTGAAATACACGCACCCAGGCCATTCACGTGTGAAACTTCGTGCGCACCCCTGGAATACACGCACATGCTCCCCCAGGCCTGATCGCGTGTAGAACTTCTCACGCACCTCTGAAATACACGCACACGCTCCCCCAGGCCCGATCGCGTGTGGAACTTCTCGCGCACCCATGAAATACACGCACATGCTCCCCCAGGCCCGATCGCGTGTGAAACTTCTCGCGCATCTCTGAAATATACGCACCCAGGCCAATCGCGTGTGAAACTTCGCACGCACCCCTGGAATACACGCACACGCTCCCCCAGGCCCGATCGCGTGTGGAACTTCTCACGCACCTCTGAAATACATGCACACGCTCCCCCAGGTCCGATCGCGTGTGGAACTTCTCGCGCACCGCTGAAATGTACGCACCCAGCACAATCGCGTGTGGAACTTTGGCGCACATTTTTTTCCTGCACAGGGACGCTACCGCCTGCTTTCGTGTGGCGGACATATATGGGCCTGTGCGCGTCTTTGGCCGTGCGCTGTTTTTCCCTATTCCATTCCATGAATACGTGTTGTAGGCGAGCGTGTGGGCGTTCCGCGCACTTGCCTCCTGTACTTCCCCCGTGACGCCCACATTTTCACGAGTTGTTCCCCATTCTGCATGTAACGCCCCGTGTTACGCCTACTTTTGTTATGTGCGCCGCGCTATGTGCGAATTCGCTGTGGCCTTATCGCACAGCGTTCGATGACCTGTGCGCCGCGCACTTTTTCATCGCACATCCCACATTTTGCGCGTGCACGGACTTCCATGAATAGATGTGCGCTGTTTTCTATGCGATAATCGCACTTGCACTGCGATTTTCGCTATTTCACTGCGATTCGCACGTTTTCGCACGCGTGCTCTGTTTTTTCAGCGCACATTCATTCCATGAATCTGCCTGTAAATGTGTCTTGAGGTGGAATAGCTTCAAAGTGAAGACTCAACTTACACAAAAGTGATAATGCATAATTGTGCAAAAATAGCTAACCAGTGCAAGATGGAAATACATAAAGTGCCAGTGCCATGTTGAATACACAGCTCATGCTCTAAAAATGTCTACCTTGAAATTTGAAATGCAACTCAAACATCTGGATACAAATTTTGCATTCAAGGAACAGTAAGTCTGATTAAAAATATAACAGTATAATATCAGATGCTCTTCCAATTCAAATGTGTTACTTGTATCTCAAATGGAAGGATTTAGTTAAGAAACACAAACATCTCAGAGTCAACATTGAGGCCAAATGGTTTAAGAGTTTTGAATTTGCATCTTAATTTGGCTTAAAGTTGACACAACTTGGGTTCTCCATTGCCCAATCTCTTGTGTTGTGGGACATGGGCCAAGCCACAGAGTCATTTCCTCAACGTTCCAATTGTATCTTTCCATGAATTGCTGTGTGAGAGGATAGTTAAAATCACCATTCTTAATGTCTCTATAGTGTTGGAGTATACCTAACTTAAGTGGGCCAATGGTGGACCTAATGTAATGCAGACCACAACTACATGAAATGTCATATGCAACAAATTGTTAAGGCAGTTCATACTGTGTTTGTATACCCACATTTTGCCACCTAAAGTAGTGAAAGGCTCTTTGGTTGTAAAGTCACACATTTTGCATTTGGAGCATTTTTTAAAACCAAATGTCTGCACGCTTGTATATATACTAGCAGGTGTACTGTTGCTTTTCACGGTAATTCCCATTTCAGTCCTAGTTTGAAGTTCATTCAATGAAGGAATACAGATGATGATGATGTTGCATGGTTGGTTGTGTTACCCGAATAACAACACAATTGATTACAGCTACTTTGAGTTGGACCATTGACATTGCGCAACAACATGAGTGGTGTACCGATCTACAGCCGAGGCATTATGTAAGTGCTGTAGGTGTAGTGCTAACGCATGTAAGCTTGAAGTGCCGTACTCATACATGTACGGCTGAAGCATGTAAGCTTGGTACTGTTGACATGGCATACATTCATCAACTCGCATGGGAAGTGAAGTCCCTGTAATTATCATGAGCAATTTACCACAATGTGAAAGACAATGTCATTGCGGCTACCATTGGAGAGACATGCACCATTTCCTGTCAACCCCCTTACTACAAAAGCTCTGTTTTGGTCACCCACATGACTTGAGAAGTGAGTGCCGCTAATGTTAGCCTGAATGCTGATAGTGTGGAAAGTTTAGGAACAATGAAGTGCTGAGGTTTTCATGAACTGCTGAACTGTACACAGAACTACCTATGGTAGAACTAAGGCACAAAGAGCCATTTGACAGGGATAAGCATTGCAGACCGCTTAAAAAAACAATTAGAAACATTTATATTGTATATTTTTTACATTGTCTACACCATGGAACCTACCTACATGCCAAATTTCAGGTTTGTAGCATGTTGGGATGTATGCTGAACATTTCAGACACACACGCACATATCCACCTATGGCAGGGGTAAGCATTGCAGACCGTTTAAAAAAAACAAATGAGAAAAATAAGTATTTTATACTTTTTACATTGTCTCCACCATGAAACCGACCGGCATGCCAAATTTCAGGTTTGTAGTATGTTGCGAAGTATGCTGAACATTGTGAACAGACACACACACACATATACACAAATGACCCTTTTATGTATATAGATATGTATCTATATATCCTAATTAAAAAGCATGCAGCACAGCAGCACCACACAAAGGCACTCTGCCACCAATCCCAAAAATAGAACAAAAGCAAGTGCAAATCTCGAAAGTTAGTAGACACGGTACTTTAATAAATGCCCTGAGTCAAGGGTAAGAAGGAAACACTTGCAATATGCGTTTCGCTTCACACACTTAGCTTGTTCACATGTACATGAGGTAAGTCCATGTGAGCCTACTTTCACATTTCACCCGGAAGTAGTTAAGAATAGGAAGGCACCGGGACGTAAAATGTAATGCCCAGGTATCAACAGGGCCCGATTTACATAGGGACAAGGGAGCGTGAGGTTAGATAACCTTTTTTCTTTTAAACTGCCCCCTCTTTTTTCACCACAGATTTTGCTCTCAATTATTAAATATGGTTTCCTTCACAGGTGGCATTAGTAGGGCCTAGCCCTCCTGAGATGCTGCACCAACATCATGATGATGCAGAGGGCGATAAAGGTGAAGCAAAGATATCAAGCCGCCCATATGGTCTTAAACCTGGCTTCAAACCTCGTGGAGCAAGGAGGTGTCCAAATGTGGCCGTCAAAACGGAAGGGCATTCTGGGAGTTGCCACATCTTGTCAAAAGGAGTAAGAAGGTGTTGCCCCCAGTTGAAAAAATGCATTTCTTGTGGTGACAGGGAAGCATCAGTCAACCACACCAGACTGAAGAGCGGGCAAAGAGGGACAGAGTAATGCTTTTGCAAGGTTAGATTTAGCCGAGGAGAACTGATGATTCTGCAACTGAAGGCAGCCTTGGTGACTGCCCTCTGTCCACAGAGGCCGGGGCTGGCGTGAGGGGCAGTTGAACTACTCAACAACTGCTGCAGAGTGACCTCAGCTAAACTCTGTACAGGGTAGAGGAGCAAACAGATGTCTCCCAGCAGTAACGACAACCAAAGATGGGTTTTTAACTCTGAAGGTCTTTGCTCGGTAGTGATGGCAGGGTCGCCCAGAAGTAATTAAGAACCGGAAACGTACCACCTGTATGTAAAATGCAATGCGTGGGAACGACAAAGGCCACTTGGGAGACGTTGTTTCAGTAAGGCTCGCATAGGAAACATGTGCAGGGATCCCCTGTAAGCTCACGCTTTAACAAGAAACTGTGGCGTGGTGAGAGCAGCACGCATCCGTGCTCTCGATTTTTTAATACGTTTTCATCACAGCTATGCTGATATGTCACTCCGATCTTTACATCCGCAAACACAGCTCCGCAATTTACGTAATATCCGAGGAATCCATGCATAGCTTTACTGTAGGGCATCTCAGTTCTGATTCAGAGACCAGTGCTCGCACCTGGCATTCAAAAAGTGAAACTCACAGGCAGGTCTGCTGAAGCCTCGCTCCCCTTGTTTTACACTCACGTGCTAGTCTAGTAAAGTCCTCACTCCTTATCAGGGAGGCTAGTCCATTAGTCCATGAGCCTTTTGCAGTGTTCAGTGACGGTGCATAGCTAAAGTGCCACGTGCTCATCACATGCCACGTGATGGGAGGAGGGCCATGCAGGAAGTCACGGGTTCGGAGCTTTTGTCAGGACGGTCCAGCGTTTAGCATCCAAGGTCGATAAATTGAGCACTACATAGTGGGGAATAATGAAGATAATAAGTAATACCATTTACCAAGCGCCCCGAAACTGGATTCCTGCTGATATCAGCGCTGCATAAAACACCAGAATTATTCTCACTTGTATTATTACATTAAATAGAACCTCAAAGAGGCTGTCGTTACAAAGCGTCTCAGCTCATCTCAGTTTTGTAGAGTGAGGCCCGTGAGCGCCTGCCTCACTTAACTGAGCGTACATCATATACCCTTGCAGATACTGAAAACACAATGCACTCTTGCTCCCAGGTCCCAGGGTGTTTGGTTTCCTTACACGGCCTTATCGCTAAAGCCTGCACCTGGCTCTGGCAGTGCACGCTGTGCCAACCCGTGGCTAAGGCACTCGGAAATGTTGTTGGCCCTCTCCACTGTTCCGGAGATTACGAGCCTTAAGAGGGTTCTCCACGCACTAAGAATCTTTTCCCCCGCATCGCTGCATTTCCTGATAGGGTGTTAAGGAGATTTATGGCAAGAGCACAGTTAGACTTAAGGATGCAAGGGCGAAACAATGAGCACTTATTACTGTGCCTCCAGGTGGGCGGAGGAACACCATGCACACATCTGAAAATGCAACTTCTATGTAACTATAGCAAGAACCAAAATGTATAAATGTCCTGTAATTAATACGTTTTCCTCCAATGTAACCAGTAATGTATACGCGTCACGATGCCTAAGGGCTGCGGTGCACTTTAAAAATATGAATAAATAAATAAATCTGACCAGTAACAGAAAACAGTGCAGAATGCCTGCAACATGTTAAACATACACGTCCCTTCCGCACCCAATAACCCACTTACATTCTGCAGATATGTTCATGGCCACTATTTGGTTCTGGCATGGTCTTATTTAACAGAAAAAAAATATGAGTCTCTAGGAATGGACCGAAGGAAGTGATACTGGTTCCAGATCTCTTGCCACTCCAAAATAACGGCTTTCTTGGCACACAACAGAGGCTTTCAATCATGGACCAGATGTCCACGCAATATGCCATGGGTACGTCAGGCCTAGGGAGGCCGTCCCTTTTCGTCACTGCTTTCCCCCAGCAGCAGGCCAAGAAAGCAGGGTGGATATCGCCTCAGCCACTGCCGCCAATGCTTCCCTTTTACAGCCACATCCCCCAGGTGGAGGCTGCCAAATGTTTGACGTGGAGAGGTGCAAATATTTTTCTTGAATATGTTGGAGCAAGCGCAGGTAGCCAGACTGAAAAATTTAGGGTCATTTTTTTAATTTATGACTGAAAAAATGCATTTCACAGCAAACATTTCAGAAAAAATTGTGAAAAAAAACCCTATATTGTATTCGGTCTGTAAGGGAAAACACAAAAAATTCCAATAGATGCCAACTCGCAACAGTCCACTGGAGCATTTTGCAACACATTGTCATGCAAATTTTGTCCAAAGAAAGACTGGAGGTGTGTGTCAACAATATATGTCCGAATTGGTCTGTTAAACATGTTTTTATGTTTTTAGGAGCGGTCGAAAATAATATAATCCAGCATTTCCCTGTAAAACACATGCTGTCACTTGTGGGGTGCATTTAAAGGCCCTAAACAGAAGTCCCTTTCACATGAATAGCAACATTTTAAAAACTGAAACGAAACCGGCCTGGCATTTGTTTTTGTTTTTCAGGTTAAGTTAAAGAGACATGTGGAAAGGGGCCTACCTGTCATTACCAATTGACAAGCATGATTTTAATTCATAAAAGAAGGAAGAAACAAAGATCCATGTCACATAAAAAACAGGATTTTAAACATTGAAAACAAAAACAGCCTGCACATGTGTGTGCAAACAAAAACGGTTTACTGCTCACAGAAAATTGTCAGAAAAACAAAACATGATGTGTGGGTTGAGAAAGAGCAATGTATATTATGTTTTACCAACAAAATGCCAGTGACATTTGAAGAGCCACTTTGTCTTCATGAAAAAAATGTCAGCCCAAGGCAGACCCTTTTGCTGGCTGTGGGCAAAACTTCACAAGGAAAACCCCCACTCCCAGTCTGGATGTCACATCTCCCATCTAATGACCAACCGCAATAAAAATGTTGTGCTGAAGGCATCGAAATTCAGTGTTCTCCAGACATGCTGGCTCTGAAAGCAAAAGTTACCCTTGACTGCAGCATGACTAATATGTGTGAAAATGCAGGCACTCACTTCAAAGAGCATTTCAAAGCACTTCCAAGAGCAAGCTTCCAACACAAAGAAGATTGAAAAAGAAATGTGGGCACAGGTTGACCCAGTGTAAACAAATGGCCAGAAGCAGGAGCAGGACCATTTGTCCCAAATGAAGATTCACAATTTATTTGAAAGGACTATTATGATTTAGGCCCTTTTCTTAGCCATCATAAGGCGGATGGATTTCATCTATGTACCATGTTTTTGTAATTTCCAGGCGATTTTGGGGATAATTCATCTTCCTCTAACTCTGGGAACTATATTGGCCAGTTAAACTAGGTTTCTGGCTGATCTGAACATGTTCACAATGTGAGAGCTGGTGAGCGGGGGGAAATGGAATTAGGGATATGCTTAATAACGTACGTATTCATAACTGTAGTGCTTCTTATGGAAATGGCAGAAAGGTGCCACATGGCCATGCTGCATAATACAGATATGGGGGTCGGCTTATCTAATTCTCCATGATTAGCTGAAACAGAAAATGTTTAGTCTGGTAGTTGCTAGTAAAATTATGAAGTTGTGATACATAACTGGTTTTTGCCAAAAAGTTGAAAGGAGACTAAAGGATGATGGCAAATAGGAATTGCCATATGTTGCTCCTGACCCCTAAACCAATCCTGTCTTGGAGTCTGGCTTTGGGAGGAGAGAGAAGGGTAACGGTCCAATCCTAGTGGCAGGAATTATTGCAGGGTACTTCCCCGAGATTGTAAAATTGGTGGTGTCATCAGTGCTATATAAGGGGAACTGCACTAGGACAGGGGACACACAGAAAAATGAGAAAGACAAGAGACAGACCATCAGGAGGGTTGCTCAAACTTACCATCTGACAGCTTTAAGGAGACACCAGAGGAGATTGCTGAGAGTGCATCTGAGTGGAGCTGTCTATTTCTAGGAAGGCCTCAAAGCTGACTGGGTCATATGGAGGAGAGCGGGAGGCCATCTTTGAGAGTGGAGTGACCAGACCTCTGCCCTATCTTTCCAGAGTGTCCTGAGATGCAGCTGGCTTTCCTGAACCTTAAACAGAGGCTTGCCAGAAGTGGGAAACCAAAAGATGGGGGTGTTTACTTGCCATGAATCCTTTCCCGTTAAAGTGGGCAGGGGTGTGAGGGGGGCAAAACTGCGTAGATCCTTAGCCTCTTTAACCAGAAATATTAATTTAATGAATTCCTCATTTGGCAAAACACTACCGGCTGAATTTTGTTAAAATTGAGCCAAATGTGTTGCTTGATCCTTGCATTAGTGATATTGCCCAATTGCATTCTGCTCCCATTGAGCCAAATGTGTTGCCTGCTCCGTGCATTAGCGATATTGCCCAATTGCATTCTGCTCTCCTGCTCCCATTGAGCCAAATGTGTTGCCTGATCCTTGCATCAGTGATATTGCCCAATTGCATTCTACTACCATTGAACTAAATGTGTTGCCTGCTCCTTGCATTAGTGATATTTGCCAAATGCATTCTGCTCCCATTGAGCCAAATGTGTTGCCTGATCATTGCATGATTGATATTGCCCAATTTCATTCTGCTCCCATTGAGATAAATGTGTTGCCTGTTTCTTGCATTAGTGACATTGCCCAACAGTACCCCTCTACCACTGGGCCAAATGTGTTGCCTGATCCTTGCATTAGTGATGTTGCCCAATTGCATTCTGCTCTCATTTAACTAAATGTGTTGCCTGCTCCTTGATTTAGTGATATTGCCCAATTGCACCCTGCTCCCATTGAGCCAAATTGGTTGCCTGCTGCTTGCATTAGTGATATTGCCCAATTGCATTCTGCTCCCATTGAGCCAAAAGTGTTGCATTAGTGATACTGCTCAACTGCACCCCGCTCCCATTGAGCGAAATGTGTTGCCTGATCCTTGCATACGTGATATTGCCCAACGGCACCCCGCTCCCATTGAGGCAAATGTGTTGCCTGCTCCTTGCATTAGTGATATTGACAACATCACGCTGCCAAGAATAAGCGGCTAAATCACGTTAAGCACAAACGCCCAAACACCCCTTGATACATTTCAACCTCATGACCAGACTGTCAAAACTGCCAGGTACTATGAGATTAATCCATCTGAGTCACCTCCCTTCGCTAGCCTATTCATCCCAGCCATCATACACAAGCCAGCGGAAAGTGAAACAGGAAACTGTATGCCCTCCCTGAATTTTGTAGCCATGCCTGATGTTGACCCTACACCGATCATTACCACTAGCGAAACAGCCATCAAGAGCAGACTTACCAATGCCAGGTCACTGTTAGCCTATGCCCTCGACATCTCTGACCTTATCACCATTAACCAACTTGACCTACTAGCGGTCACAGAAACTTGGCTGCATGCGGCAGCAGGCCCAGCACTTTCACTAGCCATCCCAGAGAAATTTACAATATACAAGAAAGACAGAACCTCGGCCAAAGGCGGGGGGTGGGTCGCCCTGATCGCTAAATCCTTTTTGCCCCTCAGAGAATTACCAAACCAACCTTTCCCTTCAGAAGAACTACTCTCACTTAAACGTTCACTTCCCAACACTGCTACCACCACCATCCATATCCTATATAGACAACCATGCTGACTCCAATCTTTCGACGAGGACATAGCTCTCCTCCTATCTAGGAATACCAAGCCTTCATCTAGAATCATCATTGTAGGTGACTATAACCTTGGCTTCTATGAGAGCCTAGATCCCAATGCAACTGTCATACAAATCACAATCACCGCCCAAAGACTCACCCAGCAAATCGAATTGCCCACCCACGACAAAGGTTGAACCCTAGATTGGCTCGTTGACATGAACGTGTCAACCAGCATTACAGCTAACTCCCCTTGCCCGTGGTCAGACCACAACGTCATCACCTTCACCATTCCCAAATAAACCTTGCCCAAAATTGTTCCACATCTGGCACCAGCATCTCTCGCAAGAAAAACACCCAATATTAAACGCACCAACCTGCTCCCTCTGCTAGGCCCTATCACGGAGTACACCCATTCATCGGCCAAATCAACCGCTATGGTAGCTCTATATAACACTACCATCATCCAAGCCATTGACAAAATCGCCCCACTCAAACACATAAACCTAAACCAGCAGCTCATCGCAACTCATGGTTCTCACCTAACCTTAAGGATCTAAGATCCAACAAATGTGCCGCAGAATCCCTCTGGAAAGCTTCATCGTCCAAAACCAACATAGAGCAATTCCTCACCTCTGGAAAAAAATACAAGAAAGCTATATGCCAAGCAAAGACCTTCACATACAATGAGTGAATAATGAATGCCAAATCTGGCAGAAAAAAACTATTTACTATCTTGAGGAAACTTGAGTGCCCAACGAATCCGCTAGAAACGTGTCAAAAAGATGAAACCTGGTGGAACAATATACAGAACGCCCTCACAGACAAAATATCAATGCTCCAAACCAAAATCGCCAACAAAAAAGACAAGGTAACCATGCCAGATATTGTCACGGACACCCATACCCCAGGCAAACCCCTTCATCCATTCAAATTAGGGCAGTCTCCCCAATAGAGGTTATCAAGATTATCTCCAGCCTAAAACCCTCTAGATGTCAAGGTGACATCTGTCCCGCCCCATTTATCAAAGATTGTGTCACAGAACTCGCCCCATTTATCACTTCTCTCATCAACAACTCCTTTTCACAAAGCACTGTACCCAAGAACTTAAAGGAAGTGTGGGTCCTCCCACTACTAAAAAAACCATTGCTCAACCCGAACACCCCCACCAATTACCGCCCCATTACAACAGTACCCTGCCTTCTGAAAATCCTAGACTGTGCCGCCTACCTTCAAATTCAAGAACATCTAGAAACTAACAATATCTCAGCTCTTCGATCGTCAACCGGCTTCCGACCTAGACATGGCACGGAAACAGCACTCCTCGACCTTAAAAACCAAATGGATGCCAATATTGGCAATGGTAACCTAGCTATCTTACTTCTGCTAGATCTCTCAGTGGCCTTTGATTCAGTGAATCACAAAATACTGTGTCGTCACTTATGCAGCGCTGCCCAATTCTCATCGAAAGCTACCTCATGGATAGAATCCTTTCAGAGCGAACAATGAGAGTATTCTCCAATATAGCAAATGCGGCCCCAGCCCTAGTTCTCTGCGGCGGGCCCCAAGGATCTTGTGTGTCACCAACGCTTCAAAACATTTTTACCAAGCCTCTGTTTGACCACCTAGATGAACTCGGAGTGTCCTACACCAATTACGCAGACGACACGCAGATCCTACTGCACCTCTCAGGAGACTACGACAGAGACTCCACTATTCTCAAAAATATCTATCAAATGATCCAATCTTGGATGGCTCAACATGAACTCTGTCTACATGATGACAAAACCGAGTTCCTACTGGTTGGCACCCAAATAAGCCTAAAATATCTCGACCCCAGATACTAATTCTTCATAATAGATGGGAACATCATCACTGTTTCGAAAGAAGTCAAAACCCTGTGTGTGTACCTGGACTCATCATTAACCTTAGCTAGACAAGCCAGCGCAACTGTCTCATAGCTCATCAACGCATGTAGACCTTACTTCTCACCTGACAGCTGCCTGACCTTAGCTAGAGCCCTCATCTTGTTAAAACTCGACTACTGTAATGTTCTCCTGGCTGGCGCCTCGACCAGTAGCATTAAAAAACTTCAGGCCCCAAAAAACAATGCCCTTCATGCTGCCTTAAGCATCCCCAGAAGAGAGCATATCTCTGAAATAAGACGCAAAGGACGCTGGCTGTCGGTCCAGGAAAGAATCAGATTCAAAACAATGGCGATTACCCATAAATGTCTAACCAACACAGCACCCAAATATCTCACCAACCTACTCACCCCAACCCAAACTACGAAGCCCACACGCGCCACCTTAGCTCACTTTATTACTGTGTCCAAATTCTAAAGAACGAAAGCTGGGGGTCGCAGCTTGCCAAAAGGCTGGAACACCCACCCTGTAGACATTAAATCCAACCCATCCCAGTCCTCATTCTGCAGAAAATTCAAAATCTGGATCCTCTCACTGAATCTGTATTATTCCCACCTCTGCATCAACAACCACACTGCAAACTGTATATTTATCCTGCTTAAACTGTACCTAGCACTGAGAACTTTCATATTGTAAATTATATATTGCATTCTGTATATATTGTACCTTTTGTAAAGCCTTACTTGTAAATTGAATGACTGCATCACATGTTGCCTGTGGTAACATTTGTAAATGTTTTTACATTGTACCTTTAGTGCCCAGATAACTACAGGTTACCCACGCTCTACAAATGCTAAATAAATAAATGAACAAACAAAGCTCACTTCCCAGTGTTTGCTGAAAACTATAGCCTATAAATTGTGTAATCCTTGTTGTCCAGTTGACCCTGACTTGTTAGGGAAGAGGGGTGTCTTTGTTCTTTAATCAGCCCAACCTTTTTATCCTGCTTCCCCGACACAGGCCTTTCAGTAAGGGGGTCTGAAATCCAAAATTCCCCAAATCATTCCAATTTTCTGCCTGGCTTCCCAACATCGGCCAAAGCAACGGGGTTTGTAAAACAAAGCGATAAATAACCCTGTGTTTATTTTTAACCAAAAGTGTGGGTAAAATTATAATTGCCATATGTATTTTTACCAATCTTGAAATCATACTGCTACCCTTTTAAGCCTGCAGGAAAATCAAAATCGCGCAACATTACTTAACAGCCTTTGTTATTGATCAGTGTAATTATTTAGTGAAGTGACCTTTGCAGAAAGTTAATAATTGTGATTGTGTTCTTTTTAACTCACGTTTGTGATTTATTTATGCTGAGAGAAGTTGATTGTGTTGTGCCACGGACAAAGTGGTTTTTCACATTTTCGTGCTAATTTCTATTACTGTTAATTTAAATAAATACCAATCTTTTTTCCGTGCACCGGCCTGGCTCTTTGCTCATTAGCTCTGTGGAGTGGGATCCAAGGGGCATGATATGTGTCTCAGATAGGGCTAAAAAAAAAGAATCTGTTAAACATTTTGTTGCATAACCACGTGAGTTGGAAGGGAATGAACTCCCTGTGTTGAGGGTGGCTTCTTAATAAACCGGTACACACTGCCTAACAACATATACCAGCTAGGGTCTGTAAAATAGACTTTTATGCTGCTGGTGCCAATCAACATATGGCAATATTGCCACTGTTAAACATTTTGATGCTAACTTTGGCTAATACATACGATCATGCCAGTGTAAGTTCACATTGTCATAATAGCTGTGTCCAATATGTGGCAGCATGCCACTGTAAGAATGCATTACCATTCTGAGTTTCTCCAATAAATGCCAGCATACCCCTGTAAAAAAACATGTTCATGCTGGGTGTGCCCATTATATATCAGCACACACCTGTTAGAAAACCTATTCATATTATGTTATGTTATTAGGATTGATACCATGTACAGCTGCCATTTGCCTAATCTCCAGGCACTGTGGTGGCTCTGAAAAATAATGGATTGATTTGGTTACTTCGAGAAAGAGGAACAATCCAAGATTGCTTTGTTTGTGTGTTGATGCGTGCAGACCAGAAGTACTCCGAGCATTGCATTTGGGTGTGGTGTGCTTTGGCAAGTGCATCGAGACATTTGCATTCAGAAAGGAAACATTTTTTGCCCATGGTGCTCGGATACATTGGCCAGGCCGTGGTATGTACGTTGTTTTTATAGATATAGGTGTCTGTTGTTTGCAATCTGTTGGAAGGGGTGCTATTAAGCCACGTGTGAGTGGCTTAGTTGGTTTGTGTGTAGTGTGCTTGAGTGCAGAACTTGAGTTGGTGGGTAGGGTTAGCAAAAGACTGCAAATGACATTAGAGAGGGGATATAGTTTCATAGGCCATAATACATAGGTGCTTAGCGCCAGTCACAAGGTATGATGAGGCATTAGGGTGAGGCCCATGTGTGAACTGGCACAGAGACAGGGCGACATGACTGAACTCTGTTATTCTGTGAGGCATGTGGTAGCAAAGGGCATATAGTGGCACAACTTGCTTTGTGTTGGAATGGATGCAGAATAGCAATTGCTGGATAATTGAGCCAGGCTCAAAAGGTGAGTATATGCTGTGGGTTCGGGTTTGATTGCTGTTGGCATAAAATGCTGAGAGGCCCCCAGTTTCTGGGTGTAGTCTTAGTCGATTCAGCATTGAACATCTAGGTCTTTTGCGTTTTCCTGAAACTAGGGGGACCCTGGATTGTGGTGACTTCCCTTGGCAGAGGGTTCCAGAGTCTGGCCACCATGTTGGAGAAAGACGATTCTCTGTGCCTCTCTCTGGAGTATCGCATGGCCTCTATTAGTACATAGTCACGGGATATCAGTGTCCATCTTGGTTGGAATGAGTTGATCTTTCCTTGGATGAATTCAGCCCCATGGCCCTGACGTCCTCTGTTAATGCAGATTGATTTAAAGTGGATTCCTTTTTGAATCGGCAGCCCATGGAGAGCTCTTAGGGCTGGTGTTATTTGTTCCCCTCTGTTAAGTCCGAGTATACATCTTGCTGAAAAGTTCAGGATAAGTTGAAGTTTCTCAATGAGATAATTTAGCTGAGAGATATGCTGTTGGCATAGTGGATGCTTGATAAATCCAGAGATCTGATTGGCAAGGGTCCTGTGCAGAATAGTGAGGAATGTCATTATCTGTCTTATTGAGCAAAGATGGTAGAGCCATTTATCTACTAAGGCATTGATTTAAAGTTCCAGGGAAAGTCCAATGTTCATCAGGGTCCAAAGGTTCTTGGTTACTTCATGAACTATCATGGTTTCTGTTTTGCTCGGTCTGAGATTGTTTTTCATCATCTATGTTCTCACTAGTGTCTGGCAGTAGGTGAAGGCAATGTTAGTGCTTTTGGTGCTGGTCATTTTGAAAGTGTTTTGTGTGTTATCCATTTAGTAGTAGTAGTAGGTATGTCCACATTTTCCGATGAACCTCTGAAGTGGTACCAGGCATGTATTGAAAAGGAGAGGTGATAGGCTTGATCCTTTTGGGGACTCCACAAGGTTGTTTTCATTAGTTGCAACTGAAAGGGTGAAGCCTGGTCATTTCTTGCTATCCAAGAGAAAAGACCTGATTCACTGCAGCGTTGTTTTTTGTAAGCACACTTTTTCCCGGCTCCTTACTAATGATCCGTGGTTGACTGTGTCAAAAGCAGCCGATCTATCTAAGAGTAGGAGGACCAAGGTGATTTTAGAGTCTACAGGCAATATATGTCAAATTCCAATGCAAGAACACATTTCAATATCAGCAATGCTCACAACATGCCAAAATGAAGTTGCAAGAGCATATATTCATGCTGGTTTTGCCAAATATCTGCCAGCATTACCATCTAACATACATTTTAATAGGGCTTGCCTGTGCCAAACAGTATATGCCAACCTTGCCACATTAAGTTCCATGGTGCCCGTACCAAACAAATTATGCCAGCATGGATCCATTGAGAACATGCTGTCATGGGGCCTGATCTCTCACCCAACCCCCTGAAACGCATACACTCACAGAGTTATTTTTAAATAGTTTGATTTAATTTCAGTAGACCGCCTCGCCCTGGCGTCCACGTTATAACCGTTTCTTGTTGTGTTCAGCCAGGAGGCAGGAAACAGGGAGGAGTGTCACCCAATGCCTTATGCAGTATCTTGCCTCCTGTGCATGCCCCATCGCCATGCCTCACATCATTCCCTAAAAGCCTTCTTATTCTGCAATGCTCTAGAGTGCCTTCTGATCCAATGGTGCTTGCAGGACCACTTCCAAAATTTGTAATGGGCCATGGAAGCCCAAGGAAGCGGAACTCCCCCAGCCTCAAAGCTACCAATAGGCATGTTCAGGCTTGGGAAGTGTAGGCATACAGACCACCAATTATCCCGGAACACTGGCCAGCCCTGGAGTGCTCCGCTCAGTTATTCACTATGGTTGATTGAACACTCAGATGTACTGGGCTTGGCTGCCTAACATTTCCATAATGGGGGGCATGGTACCACCCACCGCCCATTATGGATAAACTGCCACTGCATCCCTCTCATCACACTGACCCCTTCTTGTGGACTGCAACTGCAGCAAGAAGCACACAGAAGAACGTTCCCTTATAAAACAATTGACTGATCCTGCAAAACAGCTGATGTTCCTAGGAACGAAACTGATGGAAATCACACCCTGGGGACTTCTGCCTAATTTTCACTGTGTACAGAGTTGTCAAATAACTGTTGTGAGTAATTCTGCCTATTTCCTCCTGTGGTCCATTTTATCTATGCACTCTCTATGGCTAGTTCTGCCTGTATCACTCCTGTTGACAGTTCTGCCTAGTCACTGTTCTGGTCAGTTCTGCCAAACCACTGCTGTGGACAGTTGTGGTTAGCCGCTGTTCGGGACAGTTCTGTCTAGCTACTATTGCTGAGAATTCTGCCTAATCACTGCTGTGCAAAGTTCTGCCTAGTCACCGGTGAGGACACTTCTCGCTAACCACTGCTGTGGACAGTCCTGCCTACCACTGTAGACGAACGAGTTCACCATAACCACGGCTGTGGACACTTCTATTTTATCACTGCTGTGGGCACTTCTTTCTATCCACTGCTGTTCGCAGTTCTTCAGTATCATTGCTGTGCACACGTATCTGCCATATTGCTGCTGTGTACAGTTGTGCCTCTTCAGTGTCGTTCACAATTTTTTTTCGCGAATCACTGCTTTTCACAATTCTCAGAAATCATTGCGCAGTGCGGCTAAATCAGTGCAGTTAAGAGATCTGGCACACTGATGTTATGAACAGTTCTGCTAGATGGTGCTGTACGTCTGACAAATCACTGCTGTGCACAATAATATCCAATCACTGTCCACTCAGTCACAAACGCGCACAGCTCTTCCTAATTACAATTGTGGTTGCGGATCTACCAATTCGCTGCTGAACACCACACAGACTATTCGCCAGTGGTCATGTCTGTCCAGTAGCGGCTGTGCAAAGCTTGTCCTATTTGATGATGTGCAAAGTACGTCCAAATCTCTGCTGCACACAGTTCCAGCTATCTGATGATATGCATATTTCTGTCTAATCATATTTGTCCACAATTCAGCCTAATCATGTATGTGCACATGTAATTATTTTGTGCACAAAACAAAAGAATACACTGCTATGCCAAGCATCAGTGAGCAGATTCTTAGTACACAAATGTTAATTGCCCAAAATTATTGTTCACTGCTAGTGTATAGCCAGAGCCAACACGTGTTTCTACCACTGGTCCTTGTCAAGGCTTACGAAGGGCGCAAATTGCACCTGTTACATGCACCAAAGTGATAATGATAAATATTACATCTCATAATTGCATCATTAGGTTTGTAGAGGAATAGAGAACATACCAATAGGAGCAGAAGAAATAATATTGATTATGAATCAGCATATTATAAAGAAACAAAAGCGATATGTGCACATCAATACACACATCTGCATATCCACAGTGCGCAATATTCAATCATATGAAAAATACATGTGATGTCAGCATGCTCTTATCACATGTGTCCCATTATTTGGGCCGCAGTTACCATACACCATCTGTAAGTTCCATATTCCCATCACGGCATTGTTAAGAAAAGCTGTGCATCGGCACTTTCCATTGCTGTGAGCTGTACATTTCAGCTGATAGCGAAACTGTCATTACTGTAACTCCCCATCATGAGTTTAGAAACGATCCTCGTTCACCTCAGTGTACCAAGTATAAGACCATATCCCCTAAGTTTATGTTGAAGTGTTCCGTATACCAGATATATAATGCACATGTAGCAGGACTCACCCAATGGAATACTCTCGCATTTTTGCGACTGGCTAGTCCTGATTCCCTCAGCTTGCTCTAAAGATCATCACATTAGATGGTTAATATAATGTACATGTATCTCTTGTAAATCCCTCAATATGTATATTACATATTAGTGATTAAGCCATATATAGTTAAAACAGAAAGTATTATTGGTGAAAACTCACCCCTATGAACTCCTTAAGTCAAGGTCACTAAAGTGCCGTGTATAAGTTGCCTTAGGTCCAGTTGAGGCTTCTTGTCCTTTCTGAAATGATAAGGATCAGCTTTTAGCTAGATGTTGTCCGTGACCCAAAAAGATAACAATATATATATATAACACGGAATAGGGTTGTCCCTCGCGAAAAAACCTCACATGCTATGGGTAGATTCCTTGTCTCCTTGGTGGGGAATCACCCGCGGTCTGGGCGGCTTTCCACGTGCGGAACAGCCCGCCATTTTGTGTGTTGATAAAAGGCAGCGTGAAGAGGTCACACGTTAGAAATGCGTGACGTCATCACGTCCCACCTTTTAGCCATGTTTACCAGGGTCGCGCTGTGTTGCAAATTGTCCAAAAATGGGTTAACAATATGTAGTGTGTCTGTTGCTATGGCTTCCCAAGCGCTATTATAGATCAGCGAAGGACCCATGATAAATAATTAGGTATGTTAGTGCCATGTCATTTGAGTTTTGAAGATTTCTTTCTCACAATGCCTGTATCAGTTATTTACCCATAGTCATGGCCTGTGTATATTATCATGCACTAATTTGGGTCAACTGAGAACCCATAAAAAATTGAGTATAATGATGCCATCTCATTAGAATTATAATATTATAATGCCGTCTTACCCACAATGCCCGTATCGCTTGTGATCAAACATCTAAACCCATTAAGGCCTTAGTCGATGCCATCCCATATTGTCTACACCAATTAGCTCTGACAATACTAGGGACACTGTTGCGAAAATGTGTGTACTAAGAATCTGCACACTGATGCTTGGCATAGAAGTACTTTTTTGTATTATGTACAAAAAAATTACAGAGAGCTATATAGGAAAAGCGCAATCAACAGGGTACAGATTTAAAAATCTTCATTGCCTAAGAGGCGGGGGAGGAGCCTTACTGTAGCTGTAATAGCAACTATCCAGGAATATTTATATATATATTTCCAAACTATAGAGACAACAGTCAATTAGTACCAAGCGGACATTGACCATAGCATAGCCCCACCTGTTACATAGTACATGTAAGTGTAATAATTCCTGTGCACTGTTCTGCTAAATACAATCAGCCAACATTTCTGTCTTGTCAATGCGGTGTACAGTTCTGACCGGCCTTTGCGAACCGCTGGATAGTGGTTTGGGTGATTACCAATTTGTGGGAAAAACACAAGCACCAAAATAAACTGGTAATTTCTTAAGCCTAAACTGAAGTGGCTATGTTTTAAAACATTTTTGATGTTTCCTAAAGCATACAATTTTAAAGTATTAAAGGTACAGGCCTTATTCCGAGTATGGTGGAATGAGTGTTAAAACAGAGTTACAGCGACTGGCCACTAGGGGGCGCACAGATGCCCACTGCTTCCGTGTGAGCTCTGCTTCCACAGGTCCTAGAAGTGGTTTCAGGCCCCACTTCTTGGTTCCCCCTCTCTCAAAAGGACCCACGATGCCTGTGTGAATGTGCCCCCCCACCTGAGGAAAGAAATCCAATCGAAAACAGTGGAGGATTCGCAGAGATATATGCGAGAGAACTGATGACTGCTGTGATATGGCAGAAGGAAAGTGAAAGTAAAGCGCCACGCGCTACTCCTAGAGGAGACCCTGTTGCCATCGTAACGGAACTACGGTGACCCCGACGTCTCTGGAGAGAACCCAGTACAGGACCGCAGGCCTCTAACTGAACACTTGCTGTGCTGTCTGGACTCTCTATTCCAGCGATCCTGAGCGAGGGAATGCATAGTAAGCCTCAAAACGCTACGGAAACGAAAACCCGGAAGAGAACAAACTCAGTGAGGTTAGGCCTTGGCGCCCCTGCGAACCCCGCCTCCTCCACCTTTCCCCAGCTGGAAACGTTGTGGAGACCCAGTGGCGGTGGTCCGCCACTACTTAAAAACTGTGAGCCGGCATTATCACACTAAAGAACATATCAGCCTGAGTGGCTGGACCCGCGTGTCACAATGCGAGGGAGAGAAGACGCCCAGATGAGCTCCTACTTGCCACGCCTGCAAAAGGTAATGTTTGGGAGGCACCATGGGCGGTGCACTGTAAAGAAATATTCAATGTACAGCCCCCGATCCCATCCCGTGCGTCCCACTTGAGACAGCCCGCATATTGAAAGCAAACTACCCACAAAACCTGCGCCTTCCCGAACACATTGCAGACACTGAGCGCCCTGCTGCATATCCCTCGTGCGGGGGGATGACCCCTAAGAACAGCCCCTCCTGACTTCCCTTCCACAACCAGTGGCAGCAGACAATTAAGGAAATCACTGGTGTGGACCTCGAGTATACCTGGTGCAGCACACTTCCACAATGTACCATGAGGGCAAAGGGTACATTAGTGCTCAGAACGGTGCATAGCTGGCGCACACCAATAGTGAGATAACCCATGACTCAAAAACATCAAGCACTTTAAGCCATATGAGACCACGAGGGTGGCATTTCCCTGCAGCACCTCTTGATGTCTGAAGTGATTGAGGCACTGCAGAAACTTCTCTAGTGTATGGGTTAGAGAGGGCCAAACGAAGCACACAACATACTCCTTCCAACATACTAAAGAGGCTCGAAGAAACCCATTCCCACACTACCAGCAAAAAGATATGTGACATTGGACCTGGGGTACTGAGCAAAAGGGACTCGAGGTCGAGAGCTTCATATGTGATAAGGAATAAAATCCAGCGACAATAAGAAGAGTAATGTCTCTACGCCCTACGGACTACTCAAGATGAGGCAATCCCAGTGGATGCCTCGGTGGGCGTCAAGCGGAGACCACTGGGACTAATGCCCGCAGGGTTAGGCTCCCGAACTCGGGGCATGTGCCCTCCTCCGGTACCAGGCATAGTTCTACCCTCGGGTAAGCGGCCCAGGTGCATTGAACTGACCTCCGACGAAGCCAAATTAGAGTGGTATCCACCCATCTAATGAGACAGATACATTTGGACCTTCAGGAGATTGATTCGTCTCCCCTTGTCCTCACTACCAGCTCCTCCTTGATCAGACCATCACTGACGGTCCAGACCCAGTAACGAGTTCGGTGCTACGAGGGGTTGAGCCCTCACAGTGTGAGACGTGTGCTCTCCTCGGAACACCACTCGGACTCAGAGAAGCGACCAAGACCCATCCCTCGAATGAAGGCGTAACCAGAGTTTCGAGGCAACAGAGAACAAGGTGAAGCTGAGGTGTGCTAGAAGTCTCAAGCCGCTGAGAAAGCACCAGTAAAAGACAGACATCTTACAACCCACTGAATTGAATACGAATGGCACACGGACATGCACCGAAAGCTGGCTAAGTACTCCTACACTCCACACAACTCTGAGGTTGTCTCACACTCGGAATCAAAGATGGCGGTGTCTGGAACAGAAGCAGCAACAACAAAATCTGATGTACCAGCTCTCCTTAGCGAGATGAAAAGCATGAGGGCGGACATTGGGGGTAAGTATCATAGGATAACAAATAGAATTGACAAACTTGAACAACGACTTTTACAGGGTGGAGCACAATCAAACTTCCCTCGCTAAATTGGAATCTCAAATGGACCAGAGGCTACCAGACATGGATGCCCGGGAAGAGGAATTTCGCCTGAAAAAGGACGACTTGGAAAATGGCAAAATGCGTAATAATCTGCAGATCTTCGGCATACCGAACCGAGAAGGAGAAACAGAGCAGGATTTGAAAAGAACTCTCCATGCACTTCTGAAAATCCTATTCGAGGATGACACAGTGGATGAACCCAAGGTTGACCGGATACACAGGGCATGGGTAGCACCAGATGGCCCAAAGACGGTTCTGGTGAACCTTCATAACTATGCCAACAGAGCCAGAATCCTCGATAAGGCTAAGAACACCCCTCAACTCCTTCTTGATACAGCAAGAATTATGATCTACCAAGACTTGTCCTCACTCACCCTTGTCATGTGGAGAATGTGCATGTCCTCACCAAGTGGCTTAAAGAAAAGGGCGTCCGGTATCGTTGGGGATACCCGTTCTCTCTCATGTTTGAATGGGAGGGAAACACTGTGCGACTGCGAACTGGAAAGGACATAAAGACCTGCACAGAGGATTTGATGGGTAACCAGGCCAATGAACAAAACCC
The DNA here is from genome assembly GCF_040938575.1 of Ambystoma mexicanum. Classification (NCBI taxonomy): domain Eukaryota; kingdom Metazoa; phylum Chordata; class Amphibia; order Caudata; family Ambystomatidae; genus Ambystoma; species Ambystoma mexicanum. The sequence continues at coordinate 224,054,973 of NC_090923.1, read as the reverse complement.
GGAGGAGGGTCGACAAGCGCACCGACAATGGCGTATCCAAGGTCCAAGATGACAGAAAATCCCGGGATCAGAAAATATAGGAGGATGAATGCCTCCCTGAATGCAGTACATTGATGCAGAGCGATGCCAAACAGCATTGTGCAATAGAAACACTGGCCCTGAGGGCAGCCCGTGTCCTGAGTAGGGAAGCCTGCTGGAAATCCCAGAGACCTAAAAGTGGCAAATAAAGCTTGAAATTCACCAACAAAGGTGATTTGCAGATCTGGCTGGATCATGCAGTAGGCACTCCAAAGGTATTGTGAAGGCACTGAGATCAGGCCTGGCCCAGATGTTTATGTTCAGACGTTTTAGTGTGGGAAGGCCACCTCTGAAACAATGTGAAGGGTTAACTTGTTTTCGTGTTGGGGAGGGGGGCTAAAGGGGCTCAAAGTTTGTTGTGGTGTTTTAGGATGGGACCATGGTTTGCACGATCCACACTGGTGGTCCGGGACTGGCTACGTGATGTAACCAAGCTAGGTCAGACGCCACGGGTGGGACAGGGAAGGAGCTAGGGGAAAGGGATTGGGCAGAGTTAATGATGTTTCGAACAGTGTTTAAGGTAGTCATTAAGCGAGAGCGGTATATGGCCTCCGTACAGACAGAACAGACAGAGAAGGGACTATGGCAGTACTGTCGTCGGCTAGTATACCCGGGCTGCTCAAGTTTGACACACTCAATGTGAAAGGATTAAATTCCCCCAATAACACCTAGATGTGCTCTTCCTCCAGGAAACCAAATACATAAGGGAGGAAGAATGCAAAATCCTGTACTCCAGGGTGGGTTCTGAATATTGGAGCTCTGGTCCACTGAGAAAGGTGGGTGTAGGCAGACTCAACCTTGAGATCATTAAGACTTGGGCAGACATCGAAGGGAGAGCCATAGTAGTAGTTGGCAGGACACACAACACCACCTGTACCCTCGCCATACTCTATGCCCCCAATGCTGGCCAACCCTGCTTCCTGAAGCGCATTGTTCCTAAAATAATGCTGGAGGCTGCAGGTCATGTTATCCTAGGTGGGGACTTTAATTTGTGGGCGGACCCCTGTTATGGACAGACGGGCTGGTAAACCGAGGCAGGCCCACCGTTTGATGGTGGACGTGCGGATGTGATGGGAATGATGCGGGTATATGGTTTGCAAGATTCTTGGCGAAGCTCCCAACCCAATGACAAAGGGTTCATGTTTTATTTGGCCCCACATTCGACATTTACCAAGATTGACTACCTGTACCTTTCGAAAGATATAAGTGAGGTTGTAAATACTTCCGACATAGTCCCAATCTCATGGTCTGACCATGATATGGTCACGGTCGATATCTGACTAAGCGCCCTACCACAAAAAAACTCAAAGTGGCGGTGTAATGAATCCCTGTGGAAGGACGCGGACTTCCGCACAGAGTTGGCGCACAAAATAGAAGAATACTTTAAGGTCAATGATACGGGAGAAGTATCCAAAAGGATGGTCTGGGAGGCGGGGAAGGCAACATGGAGAGGTGTCTTGATCAGAGAAGGCGCTACGAAAAAGAGAGAGAGAGCCATAATAGAAAATAGACTGAGGAAGGAGATTGCCCAACTAGAAGCGGCAGGGTGGAATACCAAAAAGGGCAGGGTGGAAAGAGTTGCGGAAGCAAGGCAGAAAAGAGAGGAGCTTAGACACTTAGAAGAGGGACTGGTGATACGTAAACTCCAGTTCCTCAAACAGAAACATTATGAAAAAGGTGATAAGGCGGACACATTGTTGCAGCTAGATTGCTGGGACAACGAGCAGATAGATGAGTTGCAGCCATTGAAGAGAATGGAGGTGCCTAGCCGACAGATCCGAGGGGTATCCCAGATGCATTCGCAAAACCTTATGAACATCTATATATATTGGAAAGGGGACGGCAGGGGACTGAGTTAAACCAATATATGCAGGAAATGAACATGCCAATACTCCCCCGAGACGGAGTGGAGTGGATGGAGTCACCCATTATGGTGGACGATGTAGAAAGAGAAATTAACAGGCTTCCATTAGGGAAAGCACCTGGGAACGATGGTTACACGGCAGGATTTTATAAGACCTTTATGTCCTCCCTCCTCCCCTTCATGGTCGACCTATTTAATGACATTTTGCAAACAGGAGTGGCCCCTGATTCCTTCTCACAGGTGCTAATATCAGTGATCCCCAAAGAAGGCAAAGACCCCAAGCATTGCGGATCTTACCGTCCCATCTCCCTTCTCAATATAGATGCAAAGATCTATACCCGAATGCTAGCAACCAAACTGGAGACGCACATGCCGCTATTTATCTACCCCGACCAGGTCGGCTTCATTTTGGAAAGGCAGGGCGCAGACACGATGCGCAAAACCCTCCACCTAATTCACGAGTCGAAGACAATGGGTCTCATTACAAGGTTCATGGAATGGGTTAACGGGCTTCGCTAATGGAGGCGACCCGTTGAACCCGTTCCGCGAAATTACGAGGTCCCCTTGAGGGACCCGGTAAAGATGCCTCGTAAAACCAGGCGTTGTTACCGGGTCCCGCGAGGGGAAGAGGAAGCTAACAATGAGCCGGTCGTAATCGGCCCATTGTTAGCTCCCTCTCCCATTCCCATTGAGCCCGATGGGGGCTCAGATGGGAATGGGGAAGGTCCGGGCCCGGGTTCCCAGAGGGAGGAATTACCGGGCCCTCTGAACTCGGAATGGCCGCTAATTCCTCATTCTGGGAACCCGGTATTGGAGCCCGGTTTGGTGGCAGCCATGGAGTTAATAGCTCCGTGGCTACCGCCAAACTCGTAATGAGGCCCAATGATAGCCAACCCGGCGCTCTTGTCTATTGACACTGAGAAAGCGTTCAATAGGGTGGAATGGTGCTTTTTGGAGGCAGTACTGGTGAAGGTGGGACTGGGCCCTGCTTTCCGCAGGTGGGGTTAAGGCAGTCTACACGTCTCCTAAGGCAGCAGTTATGGTTAACTCTGATTATTCTAGGTGGTTTGATTTGAGTAGAGGCACAAGGCAGGGCTTCCCTCTGTCGGAAATACTGTTCGCTCTCTCAAAGGAACCTCTTGCACAAACGCTGAGAGCTAACCCCGAGATAGAGGGCCTATGGGTAGCTGGAACAGAATATAAGGTAGCTCTCTATGCCGACGATATCCTACTTCATGTTCAGAACCCCATGACATCCATACCTAGAGCTATACACTTAATTGAAAAATATGGCTCACTCTCGGGCTTCAAAATGAATAGCTCTAAATCAATATTTTTTCCGCTACAAGAAGTTACCCCCGATTATGCCACCACTCTTTCATTGCTTGGCCTGGTGTTAGAAAATAGTACTCTTCGCTATTTAGGAATAAACCTGACCAGAAAGGTAGAAAACATGTACAAAGCAAACTTCCCCCACTTGCTCACTTGCTTCCATAAAGACCGGGAGAAATGGCACAAGCTTACCATCTCGTGGATGAGGAGACTTAATGCAATCAAAATGGTCTGCCTACCGAGGTTCTTAATCCTGTTCCAGATGCTCCCTCTAAAACTCCCAGAAACATTCTTCAAAGAAATGAAGAGAGCCATCATAAAATTCCTATGGCAAGGGAAAAGGCCAAGAATAACGTATGACACTCTCACTTTACCCAAAGAGAAAGGAGGCGTAGGCCTTCCTGATCTCAAGCTGTATTATCGCGCTGTACAATTGAGGGTACTGATTCCTCACTTGAGAGAGAGAAGGGATTTTAAATGGGTACAATTGGACAATCACAACCTAACCCCTGCCACAGCAGTGGCTATGGGTCCCTCACAATAAACTGTTAAGTAGACTTCGGAACCACCCCATACTTGGTACAATATGGGAAATCTGGAAATAGGGAGCGGACATGAAAGAAGTCAGCAAATGGCCCTCTCCATTGAGCCACATATGGGCACCAGGCATACGCGAAGAAATCCCAGACCAAGCGAGATTTCAATCATGGTACGATGCAGGTCTAGAGAGAGTCAGACAGTTGTGGAGAGGTGGTGTCTTTCTCACAATTACGGACCAAGAGGAGACATTGGGAATTCACCCGCTGCCGGTCTTCCCTTTCTTGCAGTTGAAGGGCACTCTTACACAAAAAGAATGGCATGACAAACTTCGGAGGGACCTCATCCCCTTCGAAAAACTACTGGATACAACCTCTGCGACCAGAGGTATGATTTCAAATATGTATAGGGTGCTCTTGGATGCGGGGAAGAGATCAACCAACAGATTAAAACAAAGGTGGGAGCGGGACCTCGGTGAAGGCCTAGACGCAGAGGTATGGGCAAGGATTTGTAAAGGAGTGTCACAGGTATCTATTGGTACACAATACAAGCTGCATGTCATTAAGCTGCTCCATAGATAGCAATATGATCCCTATAGATTGTCTAAAATGTTTCAGGCAAGGAGCCCATTGTGCTGACGTCAGTGTGGGGAGAGGGCCGACTATTGGCATATGTGGTGGAGATGTCTCCGGGTCCAGATGTACTGGAATGAGGTCCTTGGCTGGATAAGCAGCTGGATGAGATCCCCCGGGAGGCTACACCCCTCCTAATACTGTTTAACCTTGAGAAATGTGAAGGCGAAGTGAGCAGGGTGAATGGAATTTTGATCCCTCTGTTCCTGGCTGCAAGGGCCTGCTTGGTGATTAAGTGGAAAGCGGACCAGGTTCCGAGCTAGAAAGACTGGATTGGGGTTGCAACTAATATATATACAATCGAGCGAATTACCGCTGCCCTCCATGGGAGAGCACCCCAGAATGAGCAATTGTGGATTGACTTTGTAAATGAATACTTGCCTACTCCTGCACAGAATGTTGTACAATACAAATGATGGTGGTCATAAAGATGAATGTTCTAATATATATGCTCAAGAAACTATATGTGCCTGGGCAATTCGGGGTCAGGGAATTAATCGTCCCACTACTATCTGATTCTGACAATGGACCAAGGTAACTCGAAAGGAGTGCCGTATACAACATTCATACGTACTGAAAACCGGTGGTGAACTCAGAGGTGAAACTCTGCCACGGGGGGGAGGAGGGGTGGGGGGTAGGAAAAAGAGTTGGAAATGTAAGTGAATGTATTGAATTATATCTTGTTGTTGATATAAAGGATAATCAATATGTAACCATATTCTAATATGCTCCAATCGTACCTGTAATTTACTTACCTTGTTTGACAAAACTCAATAAAACCAAAATAAAAAAAAAAACAGAGTTACAGCTGTTTTTTTACTGCATCAACCAGATACCAAGATGTACCTCCAGCATCGTGATGGAGGTACATCTTGCACCTTAAAGTAATACATTAGCCTTATTCCAGCTTGCATTGTTTCTACTGAAAGCCCCATGGAGTCCTATGGACTCCAAAAATGCACCGCGCTACCACCACTTGTAATCCTGGACCGAGTGGTGCTAATAGTAAATGATTTTGGCGGTAATTCACCAAAATTACCACTGAATGACCTCAAACTCGGAATAAGGCATTATGCCAAAATAATGTTTTTTTCTCCAAATGGTTGCATTACATTTTTAAAGTTGCAAGGGTGTTTTGATAGTGCACAACACAAAATTGGCACGCATCATCTTCATGGCTAAATTAACCGTTGATGGATTCATCCTCCCACAAATATAGTTGAATAAGACTTGAGTACAGTGCTCCTCTGACGCAGTCAACCTTTGATATAAATGAAGTGCTTCTTAACATATCATTTGGTGAATGGAGCATAAACCAATCAATGGGGGCCTCGTGGGGTTCTCAAGCAGAGAATTATTATTTTTTTTTACTTTCTGTATTGTTTTTCGATAAACACATACCCTATTGGGTATCAAACATTCCACCCCAACGTTGCCCAATTCAACCCGCTGCCCTACACAATAGACTCATAATGCACATCCATAAACTTGTTAAACATACATTCAAGTGAGCAATACTGCACCAAACTCATCATTTTCCCCCATGTCATCAATTATGGAGATTCTTCCACCCGTGCTCACCATCGCACTTGGGTGTTTATCACCTGCTTGTTTAATCCGGGGTAGAGTCCGGGGTCTGTGCTGCCTGTGCTTGCTGATACTGTCTGAACGGTGACCAGTAGTCGAATGGCCGGCTAGTAGGTGGTAATGTCACAGCAAACATGGATTCTCTCCGCTCGCAAAGAGCCATGCATTCCAGCCATCTCGTGAATGTGGAGGGGTTGGTCTTACCCCAGGACCTAGCAATAAGATATCGAGCTATCACAGAAGCCATATTGAAAAGTCTCTTTTCAGTGCGGGTGCCCCCCTCAACTAGGGCAAGGGGCCATAGTTCTGGAGTATAAGCCTGCGTTTAAGTGAGCATTTCGGACAGGGCCGTTTCTATATTGTCCCAAAAGGATTGAATGTTCGGGCAACTCCAAGTGACATGGTAAAAATCTGCACAATCAACTGTGGGATGTTTTTACCCATGCATCCGAGCCCTACCTCAAACACTGTGCAGTACTGTCATTGAAAACATCATGATGGCCAGAGCTTCCCAGAAAATGCCCAGGGAAGTGCATGAAGAATAGGCTGCCACCCATTTTGCCGATGTTATGGGCACAGAAGGGCACTGCCTAAAACCACCATTGGACTACTCACACAGTAGCCTGAAACCATTGGGAATGGCAATGCTGATTGCCAAAAGCAACCTAGAATTGTGGGGAATTCATTTTCTTAAATCCCAAAAATGGGTGCATTACCAGTACTCACCACTATCAGAAAGCCGGCGTTTTAAAAACAACACCAGACTTTTTTTTTGTGTAAAACTGAATAGATGAACCCAAAGCAGGCCAAAGAAAGACTTACTGAGAGGTGGATCCAATGTAAAGTTATATTCTGAAGTGACTTGAAGGTTTATAACAAGACTGGCTGAGCTGTGGATTTCAGCAGTTTAAGTAAATTTGGACTGAAAGACACTAAAAATCTAAATGTTTAAAAGAAATGAGTGACCTACTTTTGAGTGTCACATAGGTTTCAATTGTTTAAATGTCATAGTTTAAACTTAGAATCAGCATTTTAGCTGCATATGTAAAAATTGGTAGTTTTATTTGAATGCAGAAAACTGGGTAACTAAAAGTGACATTAGCTGGGGCCTGGCTTAAGGAACTGAATTCTGCCCACCAGCTACCCCCGACAGGAGTTGAGACTTGCACAACTGCTGTGTTCCCAGGCCTAGCTGCCTTTTGCTGTTCCCACCAAAAGGGATATGACACTTCTCTGATTGAATTACCAAGGGACTGCTAGAGACTAAACATAGGACCCAGGCAGAGGGTTTATTGAAGTGGCCATAAATGGCTTCCTCTTGAACAATGGGCCTTCCAGGGCCCAGGCAGATGGTTTATTGCAGGAGTCGTAAAAGTGGCTTCCTCCTGGAAGGAAAGGGGAGGAGCACTGCCTGTGAGAGCAAGCTGGCTTGGCAGAACTGGAAAAACCAGAAATTCAACCTTGTTCTGGGGGGAAACCACACCCCTTTGGAGCCAGAATATGGTTTTAGAAAAAGATGAATAACTCATAGTACGGACTTGTCATAATTATTTAAATGATACCATAATTCTTGTGATTTTTCTGCCCACATTCTAAGAGGTTTTTAGAACCGGTGGCATGATCTGGGGGCAAACTAGCAGTTAAGAGGGTATTACTTAAAATGTATGCATGTTAAAAATCTGATACTTCATCAATTAATGCCTGCATGCCTTGCACACATTTGGGTAAATTTGAGTAAGAATCTGATATTGGTAACTTGACCAAAAAGTGAAATATGTTGCCATTTCTGAATGCAAGCTCCCAGGAAGAGCAGATTTGGACAGGGTATACCTCCTGTGATATGTGATGGGTGCATGTAATTTTAAACAAATGTGTACCTGTGCAAATATGTCTTTTGATCAAATATAGATTGTGTGTAAGTTGACAGGGGTGGGTTCTCTGTATCATAAACAGACCTCATCATGATGACACTTCATTTCATTACCCCAATCAAGGGGAAGAGGAGGAAGTGGCCAATGACAAGTGGAGAGGGGTAGGGCCTAGGAAGCTAGCCTTTCCACCCATTTTCAAAACACATAAAAGCAGACAGTCAGGACAGATAGGAACATTCTTTTCCATCTGCTGCGGGACGCTCTGCCGGGAAAATCCATACTTTACCTCCATCAACCTCCAGAGAGCCAACATAGAGACTTCAATCTATCCACCTTCAGAGACCAAGACTTTACTTCAGAATTTGTAGCAGAGAGGTCAACTACAAGCTAAATCCCTCTTTAGCAGGCATCAAATCATTGCCATTATCACAGCCAGGCGAGCTGTTTGAATTCTTTGCAAGAACTCTTGCCATTTGCCAGAGAGCAGTGTTGTATCCAGAGAGAGACCAGCTGAACCGGAGACCGATGTATCCGGTCCCACAGACCTGATCAGAACCAGAGACCCAGACCAGACCAGCAGAGTAGAGCTGACCCCAACGCTGTGCGCAGAGACCGTCCGTGGCGAGTGAAGAAAACCTGACCAGATCCGTGGCGAGGCCCATTCATTTCAAAAATATATTGTGAGTACCTAGCAGAACTGTGCAGAACCAATCTCTTAGTTAAAATAATATAATTCAATCTATTTTAATCTAACTAGAACTGCCTCCTAACTGTCACCTGTCATTTCTAGTTGCTAGCTGTCACTTGTCACTTTGAACTTTAAAATTTCAAATCTGAAAAACGACCTTTACCATATCGCTCATATCTCCGTGACCGTTTGTCTTAGAGAATTGCAGTAACTTTCCTCTGAAACCTGGGAATCTTGGCTTTTCAACAAACCTAGAACCGCATTCCTATTCTCTATAAATTTGCTGCAATCGCGAAAAAAAAAAATTCTCCACGTGTGAAAACAGCAGCTTCCTTGCTTTCCTTGCTAAAAATTTGTTTGCCTCTTAAGAACCATCCCTGAATCATTGCTAGAGTGAGCCTGGACTAATATTAACTTGATACCACTCACCCTGAACCTCAAGAGGGAATTAAAAGCATTTTAGCATATTTTTCACTTCATTGCCAGCACATATAAAAGCATTTTGGGCCTGTGTTTCAAACTTCTGTAGTCTAAGCTTGCTGGGGTGAACTGAATTACATTTGATTGCATTTCTGAGAACTGTGTGCTTTCCTTCCATTTCCTTGCATTGCATAAAGGGGGGAGGGGATTGCCAGAGAAAAGTGATTACATTGTTTTGTTGAAATCATATTGAGTATTTTCTGTATTGCATTTTCATTCAACATTACATCCATCTGAATTTATGTAAAGTATTCTCTACCACCTTATTCTTCTCTTCCTATTCACAAGTGTGCTAGTGCCAGACTATCCATTATTGATTACTGCTCAGATTAAGTGTGATATTCAATTATTAATTTATTATAAAGTGTGATATATATATCTATTGTTTAAATTATCAAATAAACCTTTTAAACTTGCAAAACAGAACTACTTCTTGGCTCAGCAGGGTCAGGGGGATTCCAAGAGAGGGGTGTTATATAGGGCTAGTCATCCAGAACGCATGAACTGGACATAAGGATATATCAATAAGGGTTTTCATTCAGTATTCTAGACTAGGCGTTGACTTAGCTGTAGTGTTGAATTGAATCCTCTTACAAATTGGGGGCTCGAGCCGGACGTTTGGATTAGATCTATCACTTGTGCAGATTAATACAGTGTGCCAGCTGACCAGATAAACATATCCGGTCGGATCACCACGCTGTGTTACGCTGTAAAGCACTCCTCAAAGGAACGCTCTAAGGAAAAGGTCTGTTTTGCAAAAATAAAATACAAACTTCTGTAAGTCAGGAAGGAACTCAAATTCCAGAATGACGACCTTAGTAGACATGAAAATAGCCATAGAGCACTTCTTACATAAGTTATTTGTGAGAGGTGAGTGGACTCACCATGGGTTGCAGGCCATCACGCAACAGGTCACGGAAACAGGGTCAGATATATGGAGAGATCAGGGTCCCTTACATGTGGCCCTGAGTGAACTATACATGGCTCCTAAAGCTAAGGATGAACAAGACAAGATGGTTAGGATAGCGGCATACCTGTACCTATATATGGGAGACATGCAGGATAAATGTACTGAAAGCCAAGATCTGGCGAATAAGCGACAGAATGCGTTAGAGAAGGTCCAATCTGACCTGGTCTCTTCTGAGCAGAGGCTGCAGGGGAGCCAGGAGTCAGAAAATGAGAGTAGACAGCACATCATTAAAATAAAGAGGGATATGGACATCCTGCAACAGGAAAAGGCTGACCAGGATACAGATTTCTGGCCTTGCAGAGGGAGTACCAAGAAGGTTTGGACTCCCTACTGCAGAGCCAGAAAAAGCTGGAGCAACAGTTAGACTTCAATAGGGCATGTGCTGAGCAGGTAGTCACCCTGCAAAGCCACCTAGATAGGGAGAAGGCAGAGAGCAATAAACTGATTTTGAAAGACCTGGATACCCAGGCAGAATTTGACCAGGAGCGCCAGAAAGCTGGTGCCTTCCAAAGGCAAAGGGACGACCTGGCGGCACAGATGCAGGCTCTTAGTCAGGAAAGGGATACCTTAGGCCAGGAAGTCTGCCACTTAAAAAGGAAAATGGAAGAAAATCACCTGGCCCTCCAGGGACTGGGTGACCTCCAAAAAGAACACCATAACTTGCTAGAGCACACCAGGAAGGTGGAGAATGCTCTGGCAAGAAAGGAGCAGGCCAATAGGGACACAGCTCAGGAGGTAACCCTCCTGCAGCAAAGACTGGCCCAGTGCTCCAGGACCAATTAGGAAACGCAGAGAGAGAATGAGGCTCTCTGCCAGCACAATGATAGGCTCCAACAACAGGTAGCGATGCAGGAGAGACTGATAGAGTCTAGTAAGGCCTTAACTGAGGAACTGAAGGCGCAGGCTCTTGTATTGCAACAGGGAGCAGGGGCGGATAGAGACCAGGTTCGCTGGGAAAGGGAAACTCCTGAGCATAACCTCAGGAGCCCTAGTACCAGAGGCCTTTATCTCTCTCAGTCCCTGGACTCTGCCACCCCCATGTCCCCTGGCGCACATGAGCACCGGGCCACAGGGATGGCAGATTACTATCCAGCCAGAAGCATGGGGCTCATAGCCAGTACCACCCAGGAATGGAGGGGCGGGCATCCGGGTATGGGCACCCAAGCACAGTGCAATTTGATGGGGAACCCCAGGAGAGTAGGCCCATTAAGGGCATCCTGAAAACCTCTGCCCAGTTAGGTCAGTGGGGGGGGTACCCATCAAATCCTGGCAGCAAGGAGGGATCTGAAGACTCCTCTGAGCGGTACAGGACACAGGAGACCAGGTCCCCACATTCTGCCAGCCATTCCCAGGCTCGCAGAATCCGGGAAAACCTGGAAGAACAGACGGGAACCTCTGAGAGCAGTGCCTTTGAGTCAGAAGATGAATGGACCAGGGTTACCCGGACCAAAAGGGCCAATAAGACAAAAAGGGCCTTGCTTAAGGACCCCTTAAAGCAGATTAAGGCAATCAGGAGCGTCATCACGCCTTATCATAAGAACGCCAAGTATTCTGTTTGGGAGCACTTAGAGTTGTTTGAGCAAATGATGGAGACTTTCCATTTGAAGGACAGCCAAAGCTGTATTCAATATGTAAAGTGGAGCTTCTCCCCGGAATACTCCAGTTTCTTTGCAGGGCTGGAGGACCAAAATCATTTAAGATGGTCCACCTATAAGGCGGCCATCTTGAAACATTTTTCTACTCATAGAAATCCTCAAGAGGCTCGCAAGGCAGCCTACAATTTACAATGTGGGGAGGATCAGGCCCCACAAGAATTTGTGCAGGAGTTAAAGCGTGCTTTTGCACAAACCACAAGAAGGGTGCGCACGGATAGCAGAGAATTTATTAATACGTTTTTCCATGCCTTGCCCAAATACATAATGACCCAGCTCGTGAGGGATTTTCACGAGAAAAGATCTTTAGACTGGGTCATTGAACAGGCGACCCGGATCTATGAGGTGCAGAAGCCAATAGAAAATAAAAATAATGCGCCCAAAAACCCCAAAGCCAACAACACCCCTGCTGCTGCCAAGGTGGCAGAGGTAAAGGTCACCCCCGTTTTAGATTTGGAGATGGCGGGGCCTAAAAACCTACCTGCACCTAATAATGCTAGGCCCAGAAGGTCCTCGGGCCAGTCAAAGATAGGGAGTCGAGGAGGTAGTCCCACAAATGGGGTCCCCCGCTCCCCTGACTATGTAAGTCCCCGCTATAAGGGAAACCGACCAATCCTGGGTTATGTGTGGACTCCTCCAGCCCAAGGGGGGGGGGAATCCGGCCAAGCACCTAACCCAGGGAACTTCCCTCCTAACTTCCCACAGGAGGGCAGAAACTCACAAACCCTGGGCAGAACTTCTTCCCCAGGTATCCACCCAACTTCCAGACCCAAAATCATCCATCCTTCTTTCCACAATTCCCTGAGCCCAGACAACCGAATCTGGGAGAGGGGAGGCCAAGGGTGGAGGGGTATCCAAATCTTCCCAACCAGGGGTACTACCAAAGAAGGGATAGCTACCCTTCCCGGGATCAGCCCAGGGGAGAAAACAGGGCCCCGTATCAGCCTGAGTGGGTTTCCCAGTTAGAGTGCCAGGTTCAAAACATGGCGCGGGATCTGGGTCACATACTGAGGGCTCAGCAGAACCCTCAGATCGGCATGCCGGCGCAGAACGCACCCAACTCCGGACCTGGTGCCCCAGAACAATGACGGGGGCAGCACCCCGATAACTCACCGGTTCCCAGGGAGGAGGCACAAAGGGAAGGGGGAGAAAAGCCTTGGAGTAAGCTTCCTTCCTCACTTGTAAACAGCCCCTGCAAACCCAGGAACCGGAAACAAAATCTCCTGCCCCTGAAAGTCTGCCTCCTAAGGAGCAGAGGGGGGGTAGGAGAAACAAAAGACCCAAACAGACTCAGTTTGAGAAGGAGGTACAGATCTTCCAATTTGAAGGAGAGGGATCCTCAGAAGATCCTGGGAAAAGGATCTTCTCCTTCAGAGATGGGGGAACTCCTCCCAAGGAAAAATGGGCCCCAAGGGATTCCAATCCAGACTGGGGAGATGGGGAGACTGAGCTACCGCCGCCCACCATCTCATCCCAGAACCAACAGCAAGAAAATCCCCTGGTTCAAACCCATCCTGGTGACTGCCTCCAAAAAGGGGGGTGCGGCCCAGAACCGGAGCCAGGGGAACCCACAATGGCTCTGATCTCCAGTTGGCAACTTTTTCTTTCAGATTCCCAAGGCTCTCCACAGAATTCTGCCCAAATCTCTTCGCTAGCGATGTCCAAAACCAGAAAGTTAGCCCACCAGTTGTCCAAAAATGTGCATTATCTGTGCCCCCTTGAGGAGAAGGAGGGAAGATACTATGCCCCGGTACAAGTACAGGGGCATGGTACAATTTTGGCACTGGTGGACACTGGATCTCAAGCTACCCTTCTGTCCAGAAGGGCCTTTGACGAACTGAATGCAGGAAGGGGAGAGAATTACCAAATTCCTCTCACCTCTCTTCCTGGACAACTGCAGAACTTTGACGGGAAGGAAATTCCCGTTGAGGGGACTGCAGACTTGGACATTAAGATCGGGCGACACAAGGTGAAACACCCGGTCATAGTAGTGACTCCAGAGGGCACCCCTTGTTTACTGGGGAATGACCTCCTGAGGAGGTTGTCACCCTTAATAGATTGCGTAAACAAGGTCCTCTGGACCCAGACTAGCCGACCAATAAAATTAAAACAGAGTGTCAACCATGTTAGTTTAAACGGCACCTGCCACATGGTTGAACAAAAATCTGACCAAGTAGAATTTCACTTCCAGAACAACCAAATTCCAGACGTGACAGTAATAGCAGTAGGACAACAGACTGGTGATGGGGGGTCCTCTCTATTTCTGAAAATCAACCTTCCTTCCAGTCTAAAGTGGTATTCCATGCTGGAAGGAAACACTCTGAAATTCTTTACTAATCCACAATCAGAAATTCCCACTCCTATAGTCCAGAAAGATGTGAAATCAGCTCAGAGCCTGGCTGATATTCAGCAAATTGGAGAGCAGTTGTTCATCCCTGTTCAGTTAAATGATGGGAAGGACTCTGTTCTCGCTCGAGTGTGTGTGAACAACGGTAAGAGCTTCATCAGCGAAGCCATGTTCCGCCAACTCCCAAAAGATCCAGCCATTCCCACATTCAAACTGATAGACAAATGGGAAATGGACCTGGAAGCACCCAATTCCAAACATCTCCTGCCAAGCAGGTGTATGCTCAAAATCTCCATTGGCAACAAGAGCATAGTCCACAATTGTTGGGTCGTGCGAGACATCACTGCCGCCTTTTACTTAGGCAGTGACATTCTCAATCGCTTTGCCATTAGTTTGGACCTAATAAACCTCAAAGCTTGGTCCCGATTAGCGGATAATCCCATAGGCTTTGATGATCCAGAAAAAGCATTTAGGTCAGCTCAATTGCTATTTTATGCAGTTGAAATTCAGGTCAAAGAGGAAGTCACCATCCCAGAAAGGACCGACGATTCTCCCTGGAAGTGAAAGCTAAAAGAGGACAACATTTGAAAAACCCTGATGCTTACATACATCTAAACGCTTCTCTCCAACAGCAAGGGTTGGGGGGTAAACCCAACTCCATTAGTCAACATAGAACATGACACCATTCTAATAGAGGTGATAACAGCGACTTAAAGAGTATTACTCTAGCCGCAGGCACCATTATTGGAATGGCGGTTGATGACCGACATTTTTCCATTGATTTAGGTAATGAACTGTTAGGACCAATCCCCAAGGACTGTTTTGACAGTGACAGTGAGGACAATACAACACCAGACAGGATTTTTACCCGGCATGGGGGGAACTTCCTGGTGTACACTTCTTGCCCTTATGGTAAGGAAGATGTGACTTGTGACTTCAGGAGGGATGAGGTGATTTTCCAAGTCCATGAGGGCTGCCTTTCCCACTTGAAGCCCCCAGTCCAAATCAGCAATCTGACCAGGGACTTCTGCACCCAGCTGGAGGAGGCCGCTGAAATAGCCAAACCAGAAGTCTTTCCAGGCTTCAGGCAGATGGTGGAAGAGAGAGTCAACCTAGCTGATGCCTGTGTGACTCTGGAACAAAAGCAAAAGTTGAAACAAGTTTTCTTGGATTTCCAAGATCTCTTTGCGGTAGACTCATATGACTGTGGTCGCACTGACATCCACACAACAACAATCCCCACGGACCCTGGCATGACTCCAGTGTTTGTGAAGCAATATCGCTTGCCTCTCGCATCAATGGAGTCCCTTACTGAAATAATTAAGAACCTTGAGTCCATCTGTGGAGGAACACATAGCGGAGATCCGTTATGTTCTGACCCAGTTGAGGGCCGCCGGAGCAAAACTTTCCTTTCAGAAAGCACAGTGGTGTAGAACCCGTGTTAATTTCTTGGGACATGAGATTACTCCTCAGGGTCTCTGTCCCCAGGAAAAGAAAGTGGAAGCACTTCAGAAACTGAAAGACCCCACAACTCTGCGGGAACTAAGGAGCTTCCTTGGACTGACTAATTACAGCAGAAAGTTCATTGAGGGCTACTCAGAGATCACCAGACCCCTGATTCATCTCCTGAAGGGGGGGGTCAAGTGGGAATGGGGTCCAGAACAAGCCGAGGCAGTAAGACAACTCAACAGAAGCCTCTCACAAGCGCCCTGCCTAGCTTACCCTGTCAGAAACAAGGAGTTCTTCCTGGAGACGGGGTTCTCTAATACGTGCTTGACGGCGGTATTATACCAAAAGCATGACAAGGTCAATAAAGTAATCTCCTATGCGAGCAAAACTTTATCCTCTGTGGAGGAAAAATTCAACGATTGTGAGAAGGCACTCCTGGCAACGGTGTGGGCATTGAAGAATTACCGCCCCTTTATCCAGGGGGAACACATCATAGTGGAGATTTCACACCAGCCCCTGCAATATCTCCAAAGTGATAGAATCCGGGCCGGAAATGTGAGTAATTCCCGAATTACTTCCTGGATCCTGTCAATGCAAGGCTTTCCTGTGGAGGTCAGATATGGCCAAAACAAGAAAAGTCCCCTCGCGCAAGGTCTGGCTGACTTGCATGATTGTGCCAGAGAAAACTGTCTCGAGGACGAAAGTCTAAAAATAAAGGACAACATGGAGGCATACCTTAATTCCCCCCACAAAGTCTTTGAAGAAGACAAGTGTGAGGGAATGCCCACTGTATATGTGGATGGATGCTCTTACCATGATGACAACAACGGGGAGAAAGAACTGGTGGCCGGCGTAGGGAATGCATGGGTGAATGAGTTCCCAGAACCCTCCGCTGGATACAAAATTAGTCCCCGAAGTAGTCAGGTGGCAGAATTGATGGCTGTGCATCAAGCCATCCTCACTGCTGTCCAACATCAACTCCACGAACTGGTCATAATCACAGATTCGGATTATGTACGGAACGGGTTCGTGGAGCACCTGGTTAATTGGAAAACCAGAGACATGTTATGTGCTAACAACAAACCCTTGAAACATGGGAAGTTGATCCAAAACATTGATGATCTGGTCACCTCGAATGAGATGACCATCTATTGGAAAAAGATCAAGGGTCGTTCCAAAGTAGAGGGACCAGACAAAACTGGAAATTACTTAGCTGATCAGCTGGACAAAACCGGGGCCATCCAAGGGGATCTAATTGAGATTGAGTCCCTGTTGGGGGAAATCCAGGTCACTGCTATCACTAGGTCCCAGACAAATTCTCACAACGACCTTTCAATTGCACAATGGAGTAAGGAGACCCCTGATGCTGATTTGATTACCGCTCAGAAGAGGGATCCAATAATTGGTAAATTTTACCAGCACCTTGAGGACCCTGAGAACTTTCCCCTGACGGATACCTATTACATTGGGAAAGAGGACCTAAGAGTGTTGATGAAATGTCCAAAAATGTTCCGAATCCAAGACGGTTTGCTGGTAAGGAAATCCAAAGCTGGCCACGATCAGTGGGTGGTTCCTACCTCATTCCGAAGCCTGATGTTAAGTCACGCCCATGATGCGGCCACCGCCGGTCATAGGGGGTTTCACACAACACTGGAAATCTTAAGAGAGGTTGCATACTGGCCACACATGGGGCAGGACCTTGACCAATACTTGAAGGCGTGTCTTGTGTGTGCACAATTTCAGCCATCATCCCTCACGCACCGAGCGCCTCTCCAAAAGAGGGGGATGACACTGCCATGGTCAGATTTACAAATCGACTTTGTAGGCCCCGTGATTCGCTCTGCTAGGGGGAATAAGTACATGTTGACTGTGACATGCTTGTTTACCAAGTGGGTGGAATGTCTCCCAGCCCCAAATTGCAAGGCAGAAACCGCAGCTGCCTTGATGATTAACCACATCTTTTCCCGTGTTGGTCTACCTCAAAGGATTGAGTCAGACAGGGGTAGCCACTTCACCAGTGAAGTAATGACAAAGATGTGGGAGATACTGGGGGTCAAAAGGAAGTTGCATATTGCTTACCGACCAGCTTCTTCTGGGGCAGTAGAGAGATATAACCGAACCATTGTGAGCATCTTAAAAAAGGTTGTGGCAGATTCTGGGCCAAGTTGGGATATCCGATTACCTCTGGTCCTAATGGCCATCAGATCTACCCCTTCATCTGCAACCAAAATGTCACCATTTGAGTTGATGACTGGGCGCAAGATGGTGCTTCCTCAGCATTTGCTCTACAGGACCCAAGAGCAGACACTGATAAATGCCTCCACAACTCATGAGTATGTGGAGAATTTAAGGAAACACCTTCAGCATGCTTTTGCTTATGCTCAGCGGAATCTAGAAAGATCAGCTGATAGCATGAAGACCCACTATGACCTGAAGACTTCCAGGAAGGAATATCAGGTGGGGGACCGGGTCTATCTATACAATTTCCAAAGGAACCAGGCCAAACAGCGAACATTTTTGCCTACATGGAAGGGACCCTTTGAGATTATAGACAAAATCTCCCCTGTGGCCTACAAGATCCGCATCCCCAAAGGCGGTTTGGCAGAGGGGGAAGACAAGTGGGTCCACATTAACCAGTTGAAGTGTTGCCACCCCAGGGACACTCTGCAACAACTGGAGGAATCCTCTGGAATCCTAGAGGGTACTGTCTCAGATTAATTCAGTTCTAACTTAAAATATCCTACATATCGCCTATCAAATTCTGAGTTTCTCAATGTGGGTGTTTTGGGTTTTGAATGCAAAAAGAAATGTGCATGTTCATATGTTTTGACTATAAATTTATATGCCACCCCACTATATCAATGGTGGGGGAAAAATGTCTATGAATAGGTATTGCCGCTCTTCCTTTGTCGTCCTAGGAGAAAGAAAACCTCGAGACTGGCCAAGGAGGACGATCCGGAGACCGGGAGCAGAGACGCGAGGGGCCCAGGGTACCGCCCAATATTCCCATCAGGACCGGCGAGGAGAACCGACCGATCAGTACCGGATGGAGGAAAAGATGCTGAACTGTGCCATCTATTGGAAGAAGATGAGGAAACATCCCAGGTCTTGCGAGTTCCATCATTGAAACAGAATGGCCATCGCAAGAGGGGGGCTTGTGGGATGTTTTTACCCATGCATCTGAGCCCTACCTCAAAAACTGTGCAGTACTGGCATTGAAAACATCATGATGGCCAGAGCTTCCCAGAAAATGCC
The DNA here is from genome assembly GCF_040938575.1 of Ambystoma mexicanum. Taxonomy (NCBI): domain Eukaryota; kingdom Metazoa; phylum Chordata; class Amphibia; order Caudata; family Ambystomatidae; genus Ambystoma; species Ambystoma mexicanum. Next base: position 224,036,231 of record NC_090923.1, on the reverse strand, counting down.
CAGGGAAGTGCATGAAGAATAGGCTGCCACCCATTTTGCCGATGTTATGGGCACAGAAGGGCACTGCCTAAAACCACCATTGGACTACCCACACAGTAGCCTCAAACCATTGGGAATGGCAATGCTGATTGCCAAAAGCAACCTAGAATTGTGGGGAATTCATTTTCTTAAATCCCAAAAATGGGTGCATTACCAGTACTCACCACTATCAGAAAGCCGGCGTTTTACAACAACACCAGACTTTTGTTTGTGTAAAACTGAATAGATGAACCCAAAGTAGGCCAAAGAAAGACTTACTGAGAGGTGGATCCAATGTAAAGTTATACTCTGAAGTGACTTGAAGGTTTATAACAAGACTGGCTGAGCTGTGGATTTCAGCAGTTTAAGTAAATTTGGACTGAAAGACACTAAAAATCTAAATGTTTAAAAGAAATGAGTGACCTACTTTTGAGTGTCACATAGGTTTCAATTGTTTAAATGTCATAGTTTAAACTTAGAATCAGCATTTTAGCTGCATATGTAAAAATTGGTAGTTTTATTTGAATGCAGAAAACTGGGTAACTAAAAGTGACATTAGCTGGGACCTGGCTTAAGGAACTGAATTCTGCCCACCAGCTACCCCCAACAGGAGTTGAAACTTGCACAACTGCTGTGTTCCCAGGCCTAGCTGCCTTTTGCTGTTCCCACCAAAAGGGATATGACACTTCTCTGATTGAATTACCAAGGGACTGCTAGAGACTAAACATAGGACCCAGGCAGAGAGTTTATTGAAGTGGCCATAAATGGCTTCCTCTTGAACAATGGGCCTTCCAGGGCGCAGGCAGATGGTTTATTGCAGGAGTCGTAAAAGTGGCTTCCTCCTGGAAGGAAAGGGGAGGAGCACCGCCTGTGAGAGCAAGCTGGCTTGGCAGAAATGGAAAAACCAGAAATTCAACCTTGTGCTGGGGGGAAACCACACCCCTTTGGAGCCAGAATATGGTTTTAGAAAAAGATGAATAACTCATAGTACGGACTTGTCATAATTATTTAAATGATACCATAATTCTTGTGATTTTTCTGCCCACATTTTAAAAGGTTTTTAGAACCGGTGGCATGATCTGGGGGCAAACTAGAAGTTAAGAGGGTATTACTTAAAATGTATGCATGTTAAAAATCTGATACTTCATCAATTAATGCCTGCATGCCTTGCACACATTTGGGTAAATTTGAGTAAGAATCTGATATTGGTAACTTGACCAAAAAGTGAAATATGTTGCCATTTCTGAATGCAAGCTCCCAGGAAGAGCAGATTTGGACAGGGTATACCTCCTGTGATATGTGATGGGTGCATGTAATTTTAAACAAATGTGTACCTGTGCAAATATGTCTTTTGATCAAATATAGATTGTGTGTAAGTTGACAGGGGTGAGTTCTCTGTATCATAAACAGACCTCATCACGATGACACTTCATTTCATTCCCCCAATCAAGGGGAAGAGGAGGAAGTGGCCAATGACAAGTGGAGAGGGGTAGGGCCTAGGAAGCTAGCCTTTCCACCCATTTTCAAAACACATGAAAGCAGACAGTCAGGACAGATAGGAACATGCTATTCCATCTGCTGTGGGACGCTCTGCCGGGAAAATCCATACTTTACCTCCATCAACCTCCAGAGAGCCAACATAGAGACTTCAATCTATCCACCTTCAGAGACCAAGACTTTACTTCAGAATTTGTAGCAGAGAGGTCAACTACAAGCTAAATCCCTCTTTAGCAGGCCTCAAATCATTGCCATTATCACAGCCAGGCGAGCTGTTTGAATTCTTTGCAAGAACCCTTGCCATTTGCCAGAGAGCAGTGTTGTATCCAGAGAGAGACCAGCTGAACCGGAGACCGATGTATCTGGACTCACAAACCTGATCAGAACCAGAGACCCAGACCAGACCAGCAGAGTAGAGCTGACCCCGACGCTGTGCGCAGAGACCGTCCGTGGCGAGTGAAGAAAACCTGACCAGATCCGTGGCGAGGCCCATTTATTTCAAAAATATATTGTGAGTACCTAGCAGAACTGTGCAGAACCAATCTCTTAATTAAATAATATAATTCAATCTATTTTAATCTAAGTAGAACTGCCTCCTAACTGTCACCTGTCATTTCTAGTTGCTAGCTGTCACTTGTCACTTTGAACTTTAAAATTTCAAATCTGAAAAACAACCTTTACCATATCGCTCATATCTCTGTGACCGTTTGTCTTAGAGACTTGCAGTAACTTTCCTCTGAAAGCTGGGAATATTGGCTTTTCAACGAACCTAGAACCGCATTCCTATTCTCTATAAATTTGCCTCAATCACGAAAAACACACTCGCGAATTTACCGCGATTTTCAAATTTCTCCACGTGTGAAAACAGCAGCTTCCTTGCTTTCCTTGCTAAAAATTCGTTTGCCTCTTAAGAACCATCCCTGAATCATTGCTAGAGTGAGCCTGGACTAATATTAACTTGATACCACTCACCCTGAACCTCAAGAGGGAATTAAAAGCATTTTAGCATATTTTTCATTTCATTGCCAGCACATATAAAAGCATTTTGGGCCTGTGTTTCAAACTTCTGTAGTCTAAGCTTGCTGGGGTGAACTGAATTACATTTGATTGCATTTCTGAGAACTGTGTGCTTTCCTTCCATTTCCTTGCATTGCATAAAGGGGGAGGGGATTGCCAGAGAAAAGTGATTACATTGTTTTGTTGAAATCATATTGAGTATTTTCTGTATTGCATTTTCATTCAACATTACATCCATCTGAACTTATATAAAGTATTCTCTACCACCTTATTCTTCTGTTCCTATTCACAAGTGTGCTAGTGCCAGACTATCCATTATTGATTACTGCTCAGATTAAGTGTGATATTCAATTATTAATTTATTATAAAGTGTGATATATATATATATCTATTGTTTAAATTATCAAATAAACCTTTTAAACTTGCAAAACAGAACTACTTCTTGGCTCAGCGGGGTCAGGGGGATTCCAAGAGAGGGGTGTTATATTGGGGTAGTCATCCAGAACGCATGAACTGGACATAAGGATATATCAATAAGGGTTTTCATTCAGTATTCTAGACTAGGCGTTGACTTAGCTGTAGTGTTGAATTGAATCCTCTTACACAACATTACACCTTTTGCATGTAGATGGGCTCTCAGGCTAGAACTTACTTAAAGAGTAAGGGGAGTGGTACATTTGGTGGGCATACTTATAGTGAATTAGTCTGTATTGAGAGTTTAGTTACGTTATGTTATGTTACTTTGCATTCATATAGCGCCTTATGTATCATTGGTATGATCTCAAAGCGCTGGTAGGTTGAACGCCCTCGGGAACCTCAGTTCAAGTAAGTAGAGAGAGGGAGAGAGAATCATAACGTGCATGGGTGCACCGGCTATTTGTGCAGCTGGTGTGGCACTTGTATGATAGCTGCTTCTTAGCGGTAGGTGTGGTGGTTGGGAGGTCAGGAATATGTGTTCATTCTGGTGGGTTGATACCCAGACTGATTTCTGGCTGTGTTAGGCCTCACAAGACGCTTAGGCTAGCGGTGTGTGCTCAGCTAGCTGTGTTTAATTAGGATGATGAGGAGTATGTGGCGGGTGTTAGTATGAGAATAGTTATACCGAATGTGTCATAGTATCGCTGTGTTCTAGTTGAGTGGTGGTGTATAGGAGAGAGTAAGAGTGGTGGTGTGATATGGTGGTATCCATCTGTTCCATGTGCTCCATCCGTTCCATGTACTCCCTCCATTCTATGCACTCCATCCGTTCTGTCTGTTCGGTCCACTCTATCCGTTCCATGCGCTCACTCCGTTCCATGCGCTCCCTCCGTTCCATATACTCCCTCCGTTCTATGCACTCCCTCTGTTCTATCCGTTCCATGCACTCTAAATGTTCCATGCACTCCATCCATTCCATCCACTCCATCCGTTCTATCCACTCTATCCGTTCCACATCCACTCCATCCGTTCCACAACCACTCTATCCGTTCCATCCACTCCATCCGTTCCATCCACTCCATCTGTTCAACATCCACTCCATCCGTTCCATATCCACTCCATCCGTTCCATCCGTTCCATCCACTCCATCCACTCCATCCACTCCATCCTTTCCATCCTTTCCATCCACTCTATCCGTTCCATCCACTCTATCCGTTCCATCCTTTCCATACACTCTATCCTTTCCATCCACTCCATCCGTTCCATCGACTCCATCCTTTCCATCCATCCCATCTACATGTTGAACAGGTGTTGTCTCTATCCGAACCATAGATGACGCTATTGGGCGTACTTTCTAGATTCATCTTTAACACAGTGACGCTATTAGGCGTACTCAATGAAGTTGGGAATACCTTCTAAGTTCAACTTTAAGACAATGACGCTATTAGGGCACACTCAATGATGTTGGGAATATCTTCTAAGTTCAACTTTAACACAGTGACACTATAAGGGCACACTCAATGATGTTGTGAATACCTTCTAGGTTCAACTTTAACACAGTGACACTATTATGGCACGCTCAATGATGTTGGGAATACCTTCTAAGTTCAACTTTAACACAGTGACACTATTAGGGCACGCTCAATGATGTTGGGAATACCTTCTAAGTTCAACTTTAACACAGTGACACTATTAGGGCACGCTCAATGATGTTGGGAATACCTTCTAAGTTCAACTTTAACACAGTGACACTATTAGGGCACGCTCAATGATGTTGGGAATACCTTCTAGGTTCAATTTTAACACAGTGACACTATTCGGGCACGCTCAATGATGTTGTGAATACCTTCTAGGTTCAACATTAACACAGTGACACTATTAGGGCACACTCAATGATGTTGTGAATACCTTCTAGGTTCAACTTTAACACAGTGACACTATTATGGCACGCTCAATGATGTTGGGAATACCTTCTAAGTTCAACTTTAACATAGTGATGCTATTGGGCATACTTTCTAAAATAATAGAAGCTATAAAATCCCTAACACCCGTGAAAGCCCTGGGCTTAGATGGCATGGGCATGGAGCTATATAAGGATTATCATGCCGAACTGGCCCCCATCCTGTTAAAAGTATGGGAAGAAACAATGGACCAGGACATCCTACCAGAGTCTATGAGGGAGGCAGTAATAACAGTGCTATTAAAGCCTAGGCATCCACCCCATGACATGTCCTCGTATAGACCTCTTGCACTAATCAATTCAGGCGTGAAAATATTCGCTAAGGTCCTAGCCACTAAGCTCCTCCCTTGCATGCCCCGACTGGTCCACCGGACCAATGTGTCTTCGTTCCGACACGGTCCACTGCTTTGAATCGCCAAAGATTGTTTGGGGTTATGGCACAGATTGATCCTGGAGCACGGGCAGGCTTTTGACTCCATATCATGGGAATATTTGTTTGCAGTGCTTAAGAGTTTGGGATGGGCCCTTATTTTCTTAAATGTGTCCGCTTGCTATATACCAAACCCGGAGCCAAGGTGCTTACTAATCAAACCCTCTCTATACATATCGTGTTTGCATACATACAGTCTTCCACTGTTCCTCACTCAACTCCTTCCCCAGGGCCACTTCCCACTTGACTCTATACACACGATTCTGTATCATTCTTCCCCCCTTATCAGCTTATAAATATTAGATACAACCTTCCTGCTCGACATGGGGCGAATAATATAGCTTTGCGCTGGGTGGAGGGCTGGTGCAAGTGGGAAATCGGGCCATTAGGCTCTGAAGGTACATCGCTATCTGTAGTAATGCAATAGAGTTACGGAAACATGTACGCCCCCAGAACTTAGCTCCTCCCATGTTACAAAGCGACTGTCCCGCACCAAATCCCCCAGAGTATGAACGCCCAGGGACTGGAACCATTCCCTGAAGGACCTTTCGTGTGTGAGCAAGATTCCTGATATGTTATATATTGGCAACTCAGGGACGAAAAAAGGAGAGGCTCGTAGTATCGGACATATATCTGCCCACGCCCGGCATGTTGTCGTAATGGGTTGGATCTCACTTTGCGGGACTGGATCTCTGTCTCGCCACAACATACCCATTAGAGAGTCCGGGTGGGAGACAGCCCCAGCTATATGGACATGGGGGGCCCTAGGGTCGGCCACATTCCATTCGGATATATATTGTGCCTGAGCAGCTAAGAAGTCAAGATAAAGATCGGGGTACTCCAGGCCTCCCATTTCATATGGCCGAGCCAGAGTATCATACGCTAAGCTAGGCTGCCTGCCCGCCCATACCAGTCGTGTCATCAATTTCCTAACACGGGTCCAGTAACTCGCTGGGGGCCACACTGGAACATTGTTATATATATATAACAGTTTGGGAACCATTACCATTTCGGCCAGCACTATACGGGCGGCCTGGGATATCGGAAGCAGGATCCACGCCTCTACCTTTTGCTCCAGATCATCTAGCAGCATTACATAGTTGGTTTTATACACATGTTACCTGATGGTGGATATCATGACGCCCAAGTATCGAAGGCCATGTGGCGACCACTTGAACTTGTTGCCTATGTTGGTTCTCTGGACAGCTGATGTTAAGGGGAGGACCTCTGATTTCTCCCAGTTGATCCTGAGCCCAGACAGTTCCCCAAACCTAATCACTTCCTGCACCAACGGTCGGGGATTTTTAACATAAAGAAGGATATCGTCTGCATGCAGAGAATTCTTTTTAAATTAGGTGTTGAAATGGTGCATTTTACAGTACACTGTCTATGATCAATAAACACACACACAGTTTGCAATCAGTTTTGTGGAATAAGACATTTAAAAAGCCTATTAGAAGTAATTGATAATGCACAGAATTTTTCAATGCATTTTCATAATGCCTTTGCACACTATATGCCAGTACTCTGCAAGTATAAAAACATGTTCATACTGATTGTGCGCACACATGTCCATTCTGTTGCACCTATGTGTCAGTATTCCCACATAAGAACATATTCATGTTTGCCCTGTCCATAATGCCACTAATGATACTATAACAAAACATGTTCTTTCTGACTCTGCTAATATATGCCAGTATCCCTACGTAAGAGCATACTCCTGTTGGCTTTGAATTAATGCCACTAAAAAAAAGTCATGCCACTGTAAGAAAACATGCCCTTGCTGGCTACACATATCTGCCCCCTCCAGATAACACTGATGGGGCCTCATTACGACCCTGGCGGAATGGGTTTAATGGTGCCGGTAAAGGTGCCGGCGCCATTAAACCCATTCCGCCCTATCACGAGGTTCCCTCACGGGACCCACTCTGGACCTCTGGTCAGACCAGACGTCCTTTGCGAGTCCCACGAGGGTCCAGCATGCTAACAACGGGCCCGTTAATAACGGGCCCTAGGTCGGAATGGCCCGGTAATTCCCCATTCAGGGAACCCGGACCCGAGTTTGAAAGCAGCCATGCCCTTATTAAGGGCATGGCTGCTTCCAAACTTGTAATGAGGACCATGTTTTATTTGTCTCCTAATGCTAGGAATAAATGTCATGACACAGTAAGAAAGCATTGCCTTGCGGCCTGCACAATGCCACCCCCACCCCAACAGGTAAACAAACGTATCATGCTGCCTTTGACCTTAACACCAATAAAACAATGCCATGCCACAGTAAGGAAACATTTCATCCCCTCCACCATGTTTATTTATTTTTAGAACATTTATCATGTTGGCTTTGCCCTTAATGAGACTACAACATGCCATGCCACAGTAGTACCCAGTGTGAGAAACCTGAAGGTGACTCACCCGCTATTCCCCGGGGATCTGTCATCTAGGTGACCAGGACGCAGCCATCGCTTTTGCATCCAGTCCCTGGAGGTGGACCAGTGCGGGAGGATCACCTGGATGAGGAGTCCTCAGGGAGTGGAAGTGGGACACCGGAGAGTGAGACGCGGTATCCCCTTCCTAATAACACCTTTTCCCCATTCTACCAGGTAGGATACCTAGGAATTTAACCCCCCTTCCCCTTCCGACATAAACACTTTCTCAAGGACAGTTCACCGTGAGCGACAATAGACTGACACCAGAGCCTTGTACCTGACATGTCCCAAAATCATGGACAGGCAAGGTCAAGCAATTACGGATTATTACACACACCTAACTTCCATCTCACTTCCCCACAAGGATAAAAGGCAGAGCACGAACGCACACTCTGAGCGAGGCAAACCACACGAGGAAACAGCAGTTCCAAGAAGGCCAGTTAGTACAAGGAGAAAGATGGCGAGAGCAGAGAGAGTCGCAAGGAGGGAAGTGTCCGTGACCTCTAAAGACCGTTACTTTTGTGAGGTTTGGACAGTAAGAAACTGAAGGCCAGGAACTAAGGCTGATCAAACCTGCATCGATAACCAAGGTGGCACTTTCCTTGGCTCCTACAACAAAGCAGCGTCAGAAAACACAGCTCAGCCAGTGAGTCAAAGAGACTGATACCAAACCAGCTTGTGTTTTGAACCAAGGTTTCAAGCGGAAACATTGTACAAAGAGAACAGTGTGTGAGGCATTTACAAAGAGCAACGCGGATATAATTTGAACTTTATAACTGAACTTTGGGAGGCCAAGAAAAGATACCATACGCAGAGTGGTCCGGTGCCATGTGGGTGCTCATTCTAAACCCTGTGCACATTCAAAAGTCTTCGATAGTTTAAATTACATCACAATTGGTGCGAGCCTGGCTAATTGAGTGAATGAAAGGGATCTGAACCCGGCTGAGGGGAATCCGGGGTGAACCGTGAGTCACCCAAGAAAAAATTATCTGAACTTAGTTTGAAAGGGATCTGCACCCAGTAGAGGGGGATCCAACGTTGAACTTTTGTTTTGAAAGGGATCCAGGGTGAACATCGAAATTTCATACTGGTTAAATGGAAGATTACGTTTTCGTGTGTTTTTGTATGCCAGGCCCTCTGAGTCAAGAGACTTGCAAGAAGTAAAGAGGCTTGGCCACAGAAGGTATTGGACTGTGAAAATGGAACTGTATCCTCGTGCCGCAGAAGCCAGAGTGTGTGCTTTGCTTGCATTAACCACCTTGTCCCGTGCTGAAAACGTGGGGAAAGGAGGCCAATGGCCCCGACATCCTGAATTATCATTTTGTGAACACTTCTTTCTTTGTCATGAACATCAGCCCACATTATTTGTAAATTAGTAGTAAGGATTGGCAATAGTTTTTTTTAGTATAGGCCCTTTTCATTTGACATGTCTGCATTATTATTATTTGATGATCGTAGCTTGCCTAAATCCATAGATTTAGATGTAGAGGTTATCTCACCTTGTGAAAGTTCAATAAACACCCCTGAACTGTGGTCACTTGTATCTGTCTTGCCGTTGATGCCATGCCTTCCTTACACCAGTCTGTTTCATGTACCTTCCTTCACATAATGACACTTAAATTGGCTTTGTTTTGCCCACAAACACCAGTAAAACATGCCATGCACCTGTCACAAAATGTATATGCTCCAGTGCCCATCCCCGGGCCCCAGACTTGCATACACACAAGGAGACTCACAGTCACACACAGACGCAGACACACAGACACACACAGACGCACACAGATACACACATAGATGCACAAAAAAGACACACACAGTTACGTACACACACAATGATATACACACACAGATACACAGACACACACAAAGATACACATGAACACACACACACAAAGAAACACACATACACACATGCACTCACAGATATACACAAATGGAGATACATGCTGAGAGATAAACACACACAGATATACACACATACACAGATATATTGAGATACACACACACACACACCCACAGATATATAGACACATAGCTACATTCACAAAGAGATGCACACACAGAAATACATACAGATATACAGAGGCATACACACACACTGAGATACAGAGAGAGATACACACAGAGATACATACGCACACACATTCATTCACATTCAGCCATCAGTCACACACCTTCACACAAGCTACCAGAACATTCACACTGTTTCACACATGCGCGCTCACCCATGTACACTATTCACACTGCATTCATTCATACGCATGAATCTAGACACACCCTCACATACATACTTACACGCACATAGATTCATATATACAAACAATCCTCACACACACCACACAAGCACACACAAACAAAAACGCATTCTTGTTTGCTTTCCTGCTTTTTCCCTCCAGACTTACCACCGCCTGCCTGCTCAGCTGCGCCATTGGCCTCTGGCTAGCAAGCTTCACGCAGGCAGAACCAGGAAGGGTTCTGCAGGGTGAAATCTGTAAATGCCTAGTCAGCGCTATACGCTGAGTGGGCAGTTACAGATTGTGGGTAGGCCTGGCCCGCTCAGGCCCTACCCAGTCTACGCTTTGCTGATACAATAAGGCGATGGTGCCAGAGAGGGCGAGCTATTCTTAACCACAGCAAGTACTTACGCCTTGTGATCTCAGACAAAGGGCATTCTAAGTTCGTTTATTCATGGAGAGGAAAGAAAAACACCAGCTCTTTGGGAGGAGGGATTTCTTAAAGTGCACTCTTGTAGCCTTGGTCTGACAGTATATTCTGAACTCTTCCGTCCCAAGTAGCGGAAAGGAAAGTAAACAGCACTGTAAGGCTTAGGGATTCACTGCTTTCTAACCTTGTGTAACCGCTTAGGAAGCCCATGCATTCAGAGGTCATGTGGACCAGAAGGAAGAAAACCATCACCACTGAAAGCTTTGTGTTCTTGGGGAACGAGCATATTCAGGAGCTTTCATTCAAACTGTTGTAACGCAGGCTACGAGCAACAGGGCTCGCGCCTAGTCACATGTTATGGGTCACATGCAAGGGCGTACTCTCCTCCTTCCATGCACTTGCGCATTCTAAATGTCACTGGGCCTTGTAAGATCGTTGTGTTGTTCCAAACTGTTCCCCTCCCTTGCCGGGTCGCGCTCTGAAACACTTGTGTACGAGCGCGATGCAAATAAAATATCAATATCAATGCTCACCAATGTACATATGTATGTATGTAAATTCATACCATGTCAGTGAGGCGTGTTTAAGATGCAGTGCTACGTTTAAAGTAGGCTCCGTAGAACAACAGGTCATCAGGACAAGTCATCAGGTCATCAGGACAAGTGTTTACCATCATCACTAACACAAGGTAAACTGCACCTCCCAAACTCTGGTAGTATATCCTTGCAGATAATGTGCGTAGTAGTGTGTCAAAATTACCCATGAGGTCAGTGTCAGTTTTGAGCGGTTAGAGTGACCCATGACATCTTAAGTTGTTATTGTGTGAATTACTTTTGTTTTACCCTTGGGATGAGATTGTGTGACGTAGGCCACGAGCAACAAGGCTCGTGCCTAGTCACATGTTATGGGTCACATTCAAGGGCATGTGACCCAAATCAATAAAGGTGCCGAGCAGGTTTCCACTCAGCAGGTGGAATCAGAAGCTGTGTCTCGGCAGTTTGTTGCTGCGTGGCGCTCTGACCATGGGCCTACGGGCCAGCTCCACCCAAAGGCGCAGCCTCACAAGGTGGGGGCGGATGACCCTGACCCCCTGACACAAACCATGCAGAGAAAAACATTCAGTATAGTAGTCATCATTTTACCAAAGGCTAATTAGAGTCTCAGAGGTAGCACTGTATGCGTGCATGAGTAGGTACGTGAACATGCCACCTGAAAGAGGGCACTGCCTGAGACAGTCGGTGAGGGTGCTGCAGCGATTCTGAGTGGCAAGTAGAAGAGGTGCAGTGAGGGGCAGGAAACTCCACAGGTAAGACCGGGATGCAGGAGAGGGAAGACTCAATTGCAATTTCCCTCCAGTGGTTCCATGGCAATAGTGGCTGGGTATTTATTTATACAACAAGGAAAAAAGGTTCAAAAAGACCTAATCTGGTAAGTAACTCATCTATCTACGATGTGGTGTTTAGAAATAACCTACAACCATTGGTCCTAAAAAAATGGACTTGGTACACAATATACTTCATAAATTTGACCATTTTAATTATTATTTTCAAAATTGATAAAACTCTACTAAAAAAATGTTTTTCTTTTCTAAAACACAATAACCCAGGATTTGACCCACATGGTGGGTATAACATCAACCTATTGGGATAAATTACATTGACATTTCACAACATATACTGATTCAAAAGACACAGGACAATTACAACATACTCATTTGAACAAAGTGTCAATTCACAGAAAACAATATCCTGACATGTTTCAGTTCTTAACAGCTTCTTAGTGCTTGAACTTTCTTCAGGGGAAACCTTTACACAACATTTTTCAACACCATGTAATCCAGGGTTAGGATAAGGCGATCCAAAGTGTAAAGCCACCTACATAGGACAACGATAAACACCAACCACAAAGACAGTGAGTCAAGTTCTTACAGGTCTCAACTAGGCCTGTCCTTAAAGAGAAAAACGACTGTACCTCTAAGTCAATGCTGACTCCAAGATTGCTGGCTTCAGTTGAAGGCGCAGGGGGTGAGCCCAAGGAGGAAGGACAGGGTGAAGGGAAGAAGCCGGGAGCAGGGTTCCCAATGGGAAGGATCTCAATTTTACAGGCCTTGAAGCAGGTATCATTGAAGGCGCACCAGGACTGGATGGCAGAAAGGCAGTCAGGGATGATGGATGGTGCAAGAGGGTCAGCAGGAAGTCTGAAGAAGAGCTGTGTGTTTCATCTGCGTAACACTGGAAGTTGGAGGAGAAAGAGGAGATGAGGTGTGCAGGGAGAGCAGGGTAGATGTTAAAAAGCCAGGGGGAGAGTATGGAGCCCAGTGGGACACCACAGATGGAGATGGAGGTAGGAGAGGATAAGGGGCCCAGGATGACTTGGGAGGAGCGGTTAGTGAGGTAAGAGGACAGCCAATCCAGTGCCCGTTTCGAGATACCAAGTGTAACGTGAAGCCTTTCTATGAGGATAGAGTGGTTTACTGTGTCAAATGCAGAGGAAAGATTGAGAAGGATAAGAACAGCGGGGGAGCATGCCCTGCTCCTTTTCTCTTCGCTACAACCTTCTCAGTGGTCCCACAAAGGACACAGGTACAGTTTTGTGTTATCCATTGGTGGTATGCTGTTAGAAAACTAATGTTTCAACTAGTCAGTATAACGTGTGCATGCTGATTTTGACAGAACTGCATTTTTGCTAAAAACGGAAGTACCTAAAATTGTGCTTTAAACTTCTCTTGACTGGGACTGCATTTCCTAGCTGCCCCGCACCGCATTAAAATACATGTCGGGTGTTAGCGCCAGAGTTTGTGCCGGTTCATGTCAGGGCGTATGGCAGTGGCTGATCATAACATCCTTCTTGTGTTAAGTAAGTAGTCGCTATTAGGTAATACTGTTTTTTCTGGTAAACAACCTAGCAGAATTATTCCTGGTTATTCTTTGTTCTCAGCGCTGTTATCATGGGTTATCCTGCAGGACTTGGGCTTCTTCTGGCAGCACAAAAATCTGCCGGGATGGCCATCCTAGAAAAATACTTTGCTCCTAAACTAAACCCTGATGTTTTAACACCGGTGGAGCTCCCTACTTTGGTGAATATGCTACAGACGAAAACTGAAACCGGGTTTGACGACAGACGCTGATCATTCACCATTTACTAGTTTAATCATTGAGGACAATCCGAACAGTGACGTATTGTAGATACCTGAGGCAGATGTTCGTCCCCTGAAGAAAACAGTTCACTGTGCACAGTTTTCCACTTCGCCACCTGAAATGAATGCCCCTGGCCTTGGGCTATAAAACAACACAGATACACATATTGCACTAGCCATTGAAAGAGACCATATTGCTCTAAGATCTAAACAAGCCGAGGATCCTTATGACAAACCTATAATTTTGAAATTCATCGTACTTGACATTCCCTTTGCCACCTGAACCTTGCCCCCACCTAAAACAACTCACACTGATTCTAGTGGTAAGCCGCCATTTCTTGTTGATGGAATAAATGACAACATAATTAAAGCAACACTCCTGAATACCAGATATCTGAATAGACATGCCATAGATGTCCATGATTACATAGTGGACAATGATATTGGTATATTATGTCTATCCGAGACATGGATTAAGGATTCTAGTGATCCGTAAAACGACTTAGCAACACCAGAGGGATATATATTGTTCTCTCAAAACCGGGAGAAAGTGAATCGGGGAGACGTTGCCATTCTGGCAAAGAAAGATTACAAACTCTACGCAGTTCCTAGTGTTTGTAACGGCTGCAAAATCCTCCATTTTAAGCTATATCCCATCCATAACAACTGTGACATTATTCTCCTCTACCATCCCCCTAAGGATATGCCCAATTTCAACAATGAGATTAGACAATTGTTGAGACCGCTGAACAAATAGAACTGTGCAACCTTATTCTTGGGGGACCTGAACCGTTGGCAAGGTAACCCCTCTGACAAGGGCACCATATTGCTGGAACAGAATCTCAATAACACAATTTCAAAATGCATAACACAGTGACCACATCCAACAATGGGAACATTTTGGACTACGTAACCTCACAGAACTTGGATATTGATGACACTTGTACCGGACCTTGAATATGGTCCGATCATTTGTTTATCGACTTCGCTACACTACTTCAAGAAACACCAAAAAAGCAAACACCATCCCCAGGGGCGTCCTAAACTGGAATTTTAAGAAGGTCCCGTCTCTGGACCTACAGGAACGTATTGACAGCTTACTGATATCTCCCTCAGATTCCGACTCCCCATGTGTTCTAGCTGAGGCCTATAGATCTTCTGTGACACTTATGCTAGACCATATTTCCCCTATGAAAAAGAAGATAGTAAGCAAGGGTACGTGCCAACATGTTTGGTTTACGTCAGACCTCGACACGCTTAAGAAAAAGAAGAGAGGGGCAGAAAGGGAATCGTGGAAAACTAACTCGACCCTCTCAGCAAAACCTGGAAGAACTATGAGAAATCATACAAATTAGCCATTTATGAGGCAAAGAAATACTACTTTAATAAACAAATTGATAACTCTGGAAACAACATCAAGAAACGTTTTGAAATATTGAAAACACTAGAAAAACACAAGGCGTTATCACAGCCTTTTACTCCAATTAGTTCAGACTGTGCTGGAATCCAACATGCTCTTGCCAACAAAATCACGATGGATCGAGATAAAATAAAAAATTAGCTACGTATCGATCCACTTCTTAATAAATGTGATCGACACACACTTTTTCGAGCAACCATCAAGCCATGTCACATCCCCTAGAACTTTCTTTCAAACCCATTTGATTAATTGAAATGGACAAGGTTCTAGGTGAAATGCGACATATTTCCTGTTACATAGATGTTATTCCCTCAAAGATAATCTTTGAGAACAAAAGATTGTTCTTGCCATTTCTGGTGCGATTTGTTAATGCATATTTCTCTCACAAATATGTTTGGATGCGATAAAAGACGTTTCGGCCACCCATTCATTGAAAAAAGCAGGGTTGAATCCAAATGATGCCAAGAACCTTAGGCTAATAACTAATACCTTTTCCCTGTTGAAAATAATAAACAGGGCCAGCTCCAAGAGCATCTTGATTCTGCCTGCATACTACACACTAGGCAATCTGGTTTTCGACCGAGTCACAGTTAATGTTAATGTTAAAGGACATTTGTACTGCGCACTATCACCACCGGAGTGGTCCCCTGGCGCTCTGCCGGCTCTGAAAGTGGAAGGGAGGGGGGGTTAGTGGAAGGAAGCTGGTAAAGTGCGAGAGAGCAGTGATGTGCTGTTGGCAGCCTCAGCCCGGTGGGTCCGTTGGCTGGGCTTGGGGTGTTTGCGGCCGGTAGTCGTTGTGTACTGTTGTGCGAGTCTATGTGTGTTTTTGTTTTGTTGTTGCAATGTAGTGAAGTTTGAGCGGTTTGTTGTGCTGTAGGTTTGTGGTTGTGTTTGGTTTAGAATTTGAGAGGTGTATGCAGAGGGGGAAATTGTTAGTGCAATTGGTTAGTTGGCATCTTTATCCTGAATTCAGGCGCGGGGCTTCTGTAATCTCCCCAGGTGGGGTTCGGGTGCACCCTTGTGCCTCTGTCCTGATCTCGGCCGAAATTGATTTGCTAGATCTTCAGACACAGATGCTTAACATCCTGGCTAAAGGTACATCGGGGCTTTTGGTGTTCCTGGACTTATCAGCGGCCTTCGATCTCTTAGATCACAAGCAGTTCCTGAATACCCTTGTATCAGTGGGCAATTGCTCACAGAACACTGTGTGATGGATCCACTCGTTCCTAAGTGATCGAAGGACTTTGGTTCTCTGGTGTGACGCCACCTTTGACTCAGCCCTTATTTCCTGCAGAGTACCTTAGGGTGTCTCTCTATCACCTACACTATTTAATTTCTATATACAACCTTTATGTGATCTTCGAACTGAGACTGGAGTGTACCTAACCAACTACACTGATGACACACAGCTGGTCCTCGAGCTCGTTGGAGACTAGCAACTGATGTAGTCAATTTGCACTGTATCTATAAAACTGGCAAAGCTTGTGTCACGATCACACAGTTCCCTGGGGCAGGAGTGAATTTAACCAACCATCCCGCAGTGGTTTTGCAACCATTCGTGACCAGAGCTGGGAAGGAGGGTTAGGGTCTCATTGGTTGGATGGGTATGAGGGAGTTAGGGTAGCCGGAAACAGCGATAGGTAGAGACTATGGGTAGGACTGGGGAATTTAAAAGAAGATTCGATTCTTGCGCACCTTTTTACCACCTGCCAATCATGGTGGTTCTAACATTCCTTATGTACTACTACATTTCATAGAATTGCAACAAAAACAGAATTTGTTCACAAATGCTATACCAACAGAAATCTGGGCAAAATGCACTTAGCGCCAGTTAACACTCCACTGGCATTACTCATAATATGCATGTATACTTAGCTCTTGAGTAGTCCTAGTCCAATGATGTGGTCCCTGACCGTCTCCAGTCGAGGGCTGTCAGTCTTGTGCCATGTCGTTTGCATTATGAACAGGGTCCAAACTACAAAAGAAAAGTACAGAATTACTGTGTGCTCATAAAGTTTGTGGTCATTCTTCCTTCATGCCACACTCGTACACGCACACACACTCTCTTGGAATTACTATTAACGTGCGCTGCCGCAGGTGCTCTTTTACCCCAGTTTAATTTATCACCATGCGGGCCATTGTCCCTAGACCCATGCTGGCTTAATGCTGCTCAACAATGTCTGCACAAGCGTCCCTGTGCATGGCTTGCAGCACGTGTTTTGCCATTCTGTGCCGTTGGGGCTTGCGTTCATACAAGGCAGATAATACACGTGTCTACGTGTGTCTTAAAAAGTATCAGCTATAGTGCGGAACATACACCAAGCACACAACTGGTGCTCCGCCAAACGCGCAGCTACTTAGCTTTGCATGCAGGTGCAGGGGCTATTGAACAGGCAAACTTTGCCCCCCCCCGTGCTTCCCCAGCACCCCACTGCGATGCTGCAGCACTTATCTGTAGCGAACGAGGGGCCGGATTGCTGGTCTGGTGTGGTGGGGCCCCTCGCATGTGTTTTCGCCAGAGCTGCTCTGTGTGCATCCTTTCACCTTGGATTCTCTTCTTCTTCTTCTTCTTAATTATCGAACGCGTGGGCGGACCCACGCAGGCGCTTCCCCATCCTAAAGGTTGATGTGCACCATCCCCACCAATCAACACACAGGCCACACTTCCACACAAACCACCCGCAACCCCACCGCAAACAACCACACCCCACCAATCCAACACCAGCCACCCGCAATTCCACCGCAAACAACCACACCCCACCAATCCACACCAACAGACACAACACCCCAAACTCACACCACCCAGCGAGCCCAGAGACCAGCGCGCAGACCCGCGAGACCCCAGCCCGTACGCCTACACATGTGCTTCAGGCGAGGCACCGCGCGCTGCCGCTCACTCACCGCGACCAACCCGAGCAACACCCACACTACCACAAGAACCCCCAACCACCAAACCACAAACAACCACTACCCCCAATTCAACACCAGCCACCCGCAACCCCACCGCAAAACAACCACACCCCACCAATCCACACCAACAGACACAACACCCCAAACACACACCACCCAGCGAGCCCGGAGACCGGCACGCAGACCCGTGAGACCCCAGCCCGTACGCCTACACATGCGCTTCAGGCGAGGCACCGCGCGCTGCTGCCCACCCACCGCGACCAACCCGAGCGACACCCACACGAACCTCTAGCCACCAAACCACAAACAACCACTACCCCCAAATCAACACTAGCCACCTGCAACCCCACCGCAAACAACCACACCCCACCAATCCAACACCAGCCACCCGCAACCCCACCGCAAATAACCACACCCCGCCAACCCACACCAACAGACACAACACCCCAAACACTCACCACCCAGCGAGCCCGGAGACCGGCGCACAGACCCGCGAGACCCCAGCCCATACGCCTACACATGCACTTCAGGCGAGGCACTGCGCGCTGCCGCCCACCCACCGCGACCAACTCGAGCGACACCCACACTACCACACGCACCTCCAGCCACCAAACCACAAACAACCACCACCCCCAATCCAACACCACCAGCCACCCTACCACAAACCACACCCAACCAATCCACACCTACAGCTACCCTACCACAAACAAACGCCCCCCACCAACTCACACCCCGACCCCAGCTCCGCTACTCCCGCCACTACCAATCGCATCCGCCATCCGCGCAACACCTCTCAACAGCCCAACCACCGACCCGAAACATGCCGACCGCACTTCAACGTTCAGTCTCCAATCCCCCAGGGGCTCGCACTCCGTCTGCCGCCTCCGAAACCCAAGGCCTCGAAGCGCCACGGACTGCGTGCCTCTCTCCTCCCAAAACCTGGCGCCAGTGTCCGAGCAGAGGGGTCAGATGACTTAGCGCCCCCTTGGATTCTCGAGCACAAGTCCCGTGCCTCGGGACTTGCGCATGTGCGATAGCGCGCCCCAACCTTTCTGCTTCCTGATTGGCTGCTAACGCCCAAAGCATGCTGGGCATTGTAATTTCGGTGTGCTTTAAGCCTACAGAGAGAACAAAGCAGTCTCCTGTAAGGCAGTACGTCCTTCAACATAGGTTTCAAGACCTTAGCAGTGTTTTTGGTAAAAGCATGACTCAAAGTTCCTACAAATACTTTGCCTTTTACTGGTTTTAGATGTTTTTGTCCATTTCCTTTGCCCCTTTCCTGGTCCGCCCGTGACAACTTGGATGTCTGTACACTGGATGTGTGTGCATTGCTCCAAAACAGAGCTCCTAATATTTGGCTCTTCTTAAGCACATGCCAAATTAGATCCCAGGCACACTAGCTGGACCATCGGGGGCCACAACCTACAAACGCTCTCTAAGGTGAAAACCCTAGGTGCCCACTTGAAATCTTCTCTTGGGGCATAGGCACACAACAGTCAAATAGTCCAAAACTGTCAGTACCACCTCAGACTCCTCCGGCACAACTGACCTTTTCTGTCTGAGAGGAACTGTACCACAATTGCCCAAGCAATCATTCTACCAAGGATTGACTATTGCAATGCACTTTTGACTGGGCAAATAAAGACTGCATACATATACTGCAGGTCCTACAAAATGACACCATCCGCCTTGGGAATAATGTTCCCTACAGACCCCACATTTCCAACATTAGGAACGTTATCCACTGGCTGCAGGTGGATGCCTGAATACAATTTAAGGTGGCCGATCCGGTGCAAAAATATCTTCAAGGCAAAACCCCTCTTTATCTTCCGGAAAAGCTGGTCAAATTACGAGCCAGTAAGGGCCTTGCAATCCTGCAATACTAGACTCTTGTGCTGTCCCAGATTTAAACGGACCAAAGGAAAAGGTAGATCCTTCCCAATCTAGGCAGGCATAGTCTGGAATACAATCACACAATCAGGGAGTAATACCCCAAAATGATTGTTAAAAATTGTAACAAATAAATTCACGCTGTTCTAATGGAGACCCTCGGGAGTGAATTGATACAGAACAGAGCAGGGGTTACCCCAACTAACAGCTTGCAAGGCAATCGAAGGGAGACAAATAGAGCAAAAGTCTAACTAGCCCTACCAAGTGACCCTCTAGAACTAGGTTGCGCTGGTGTATCGCTTGTCTAAAAGTAGACAGGATACAGAATGGAAAGAAACCACAATTCTTAATATGCAGCTGATAATTCTTTGGAGAAGCTGGGGCAGCCTTCTGCTGGAGATAGGCGTCAGACACACTGCATAAGGCATGCAATGTGTGACATCATCAGCAATGTAAAACACACACACTTGGTTGGTCTACTTATGGCAACAACTACATTTTTAACAACCCGTAGGCCCAAACCGGTGTTTACTAGTGAATCTAAAAGAAGAACAAATAGATGGTCAGTCCTTCTAGGCAAAAATCAGCGTCTGCACTAACCCAAAACTTGCTGTATTTAGAACATTTGGCTTGTTCACACTGACATTTAAGTGATAAAAATTATGGGGAAGACGTAGAGTTGCTATCTCACACTCAAGGGAACCTCAAAGATAAGGTACTCAGGCACTGTGGAGAGCAGGAACCTGTAATTTCTGTTAGTTCGTGGTCTACCGGTTTCAGTGATTTATTAAGTAAATTTACCCACTTTCTTCAGGACAGTCTTCGTGTCACTATGAATGTGTTAGAGGATGTGGCATGGACAGGTGTCATGGTACTTCAGCCCTCCTCGCCACTCTTGCCATCAACTACATGAACATGTAGCTGATCCTCTGTTTGTCGACATGCAGGGGTTGACAGGACTTGGCTGCAACACTGGTTCATATTCGCATTGTAGTCTACGGAGTATGTAAATGATCCTGCTACGGTGCTGCATAAGGTAGGTAGTGGCTTGCGGGCGGGCTCTAGTGTGAGCAATCCCTGCCACGTCAGGGTCGAATCTCGTTGACCGCAGCACTCGCTGAACTAATTCGAGTTAGGCATTACCTCCAAACATAAGGCAGGAGGAAAATGTCTCCTCCTTCCGTACATTGCTGAAAACTGCACTTTTAAACTAATCCCTGCTATCCGTCACTCACAATGGGGCCTCTTCCTCTCCTTTGTCTTGTTTTTGATGTTTTTGCCTCATATGTTTTTGTGCCCCCTGATGCCTGCAGGCTATCGGCACGTTATGATTATATAAAAATGTTTTTTAAATGGAGTGCATTAAGCCAAGCATGGATATAGGAAAAAGAACACATTTTTCGAGTTCCAAGCAAAGGAGTTTTTGCCCTCCACGCTTTCAATCCCTCCTTCACAAGCTGAGTCGGGAGCTTCTGAAGAAGCCAAGTCCACTTGTCTCCAGTTATGTAAGAGCCTTAAAAAAGAAGCCATCCAGCAGGTCAGGGACTTTCTGACCAGGATTCCAACTCTGTTTAAGGTTTCCTCTCCTAGAACATCACTGAACTCCAGTAAAAGTCCAATTCCTAAGGTGGGTAAATAACAGCAAGGGTATGCAGTGTATTCTCAAAAACTGCTGCCCCCTACACAAGGCTCCAGCCACTCATTGCCTACTGATCCAACTTTGTTGTGCTCACACTCCAACATCACGTTCAAACTTGTGTTACAAACTTTGGTCAGACTATAAGATATTATTAGGTTGGAATCGAGAGAGCACTCACACCTATTGGAACAAATACTGTAAATTTTGAGTCTTAAGAGAGCAGTTGGACATACTAACGCAAAATCCTTACCTACGTCAATAGGCTCCTTGCGAGATGTCTGTGCTGAACGGGTTTCTTGATTGTGTAGTGCCTTCTGAGTAATCAGTTCAATGTGTAGATCTTTCAGATGGTTTATAGTCATAATCCCGAATTTAGAAATCCCGAAAAAAAAAATCTCGAATAAAAAAGGCCGAAAAAAAAAATATCGAATTTTTTTTAATTACATTTTTTGTTCGAAATGGGGGGGTTGGGGTTCCCCCCCCAACCCCCCTTTTTTTTTGTTTTTGTTTTGTTTTTACTTATTTTAATTATATAACTAGAGCCAAAAAAAAATATATGAAAATTCGATATTTTTTTTTTCGGCCTTTTTTATTCGAGATTTTTTTTTTCGGGATTCTGAATTCGGGTTTATGACTGACCACCCTTTCAGATTCATAGTAGGCAGATTCTGAGGTGACCCATTTGCCAAATAACCTTCTTCAGGGTTCTATTCAGTACCCTCCAGTAAGCTTATCTAAAGAGTTCTAAGTCGACATCACAAAAACAGAAGTCAAAAAAGTCTGTCCAGATATGAAGCTGAAAAAATAAGCTCTTGTAAATGTTTAAGATCTTTGGACCCTAAATAAAATTGCATACGTATTATTGCCAGGAGAAGACAATCACGACAAATTGGAGAAATCTATGAGTTCTAATAGAGTAAAGGAAAAACATAATTAAAAAAGGCAACAAAAAATATCAAGCACTCTCCAACCTTATAAATAATGCAAACATTGAGTTATCTAAAGAACCATATGTTTGTAGTATTTTACCCTTTTTGATTCATTTGAAGTGAAAGCGAAAGAATAAGTCAGTAACCTATCAGGGTCCTGCAGCCACGGCCCTAGCAGATGTCTCGTCAAGGGCATAATGTACTGGCAACACCATTGGAGATGGGAATGGCAGCAAAGATATCTCAATTGAAACAGATTCAGTGATAGATGTATGTTCTCCACCTTGGAGTTATCCAGCCAACATTCGAGGGGCAAACTCTTCAATGTCCAATATTATATAATTGAAATGTTGTTGTCGCCATATTTGCGGGAAAACATACTCCTGAGGAACAAACTGAAATCCATTCCTGAAAGACTTAGGATTCTATTCGAACAGATGGTTAAGGAAATTTCCCTAAATCGCTCTACCCATTTATCTGTATTTTCTATGTTTCCAATTTTGGAACGTCTTGAAGCTCAGGACTTCGGGCAGGTCAAATGTATTGAAGAGACTTGTTTGGATTTGGTACTCGATCATGTGCACCCTGAGGCCTATGGTTATTGGGCGATTAATGAGAAATAAAATAAATTTGTTAATAAATGTGAAGTCGAAACTTATCTTAATCTCGTTTTAAGTGAAACTGATGGATTCCTTTCTTTAGGCTTTGATGTTTTCCATTTAGATAGTTTGTGAATGTTGGTAAAGCAAGGGGGATTACAACAGCACACACAAGAGCATAGAATGTATCCAGTAGCTCTGTGGGACTCGCACATATTGGTAAGCTACAATGTATGATTGAAATCAGGGGTTTCCATAAGGTACACAAATCTAACCGTACTGCTATTCGTGGAGAAAGGGGACTGGTTTTGCTTACCGGCTTTGTTGAAGTCTAAAGACACATGTGTTTCAAAGCCTCACCATCTTTGATAGCAAGGCTATCAGCCTTATCTATCTCCAGGAAGCCAAAAGGTCATTGCAGTTTCCTATACTTTCATTCTGAATTTTCGGATCTTTGAAATGTTGGTATTTTTGTGTTACAAGAGGTATGCTGATTGGCACTCCTCAATTAGACGGTTGTATAATCTTTATAAAAAGAGCGATCAAATTCTCTAAAGGTCATCCTTCCAGCAGTCTAATCATTGGAATGGAATTGATAATGCTGTGGGACTCATTAAAAGAATGGAATTTAGGGGCTGAATATATTATAGCAGTGAGCCTAAGCTGGAATAATGGCATTGAGAGTAATAAGCATCAGTTATTGCTGATTATTATAGTTAATATATAGTGGAAGCCAATTAGAGTACATGAGGAGGTACTCCATTTTATCAATGGTGATCTCCTCTCCACATGGTATAATCTAATAAATTCAGATTATATTATTACAGATGTGGTCCTAAAATTGTTAATGTCCAAATGTTTCACAAATGGATGAAATGCAAACAAATGAGGGAAGTCTCTTAAAACAGAGAGGATCACGTTGGGTAGAACTTAATGAACTGCCGGCAATTGCATACATTGCAAGGTAACATAAAAGGTGCCATTCCGAGTCATCCCACCTGGCAGTGTCAGTCCAACTCAACTATTAATGATATCCTCTGTTCTACTCCCTGTGGGAATCAGAGGGTGAGACAATGTTATAGTGAAAATAAAAGGTGTCCTTTAATTTCAGGAAAACAGCTTTTCAGGTCAGTTTAGACAACAACAAAAAAACAGAATCAAAATGTGTTTAATTGTTTTCCTCCAGGAAGTTAAGTCCTCCTGAGACCATAGGGTCTCACTCTCCTTCTCCTGATGTGTTCTGGGTAGTCCCGAATAGGCTCAATGAAATTCTCTCTTCCATCTCTCTGTGCATGTCCTGCAGGTAGCAGAAACAGAATGACACATTTTATCTACTTTGCCATGGTTTATAGTGAGTGCTTCCCCTGTTGTCCAATCAGTTTTGGGAAGGCACGTACATTCAGAACGTAAAGAGTGTTTAGCCCCAACCCCCCTGGTTTGGACTCCTGGTCCATGGCCACCATAGCTCTGGCTAGTTGCCATCCTGTTCCCCTCTGAAGACCTCCTGTGGTACACCTGCGCCTCGCAGAGCACCAGAGGACTGCTCCTGCTAGTAAGAGGCAGTGTGGCATTCGAGCCGTCCAAAGTCCTGACCCCCTCTCGGTTTTAGGGAATCGTGACAGGTCTGGGGTCCTCTGTTGGAGGTCGACACCGCTGCATCCGTGCATGTCTCTGCGGCCGTCAACCAAGCTGCCATCCGAACCGCGCCCCAGCCCCCAGAAGTGCTACTGGTTCCCATAGCTGCAACTCCATCTCTCCCTGCAGAGCCTCCCGGGGGCCCCAGGCAGCTCCCTGCATTCTGGCCGCCATTGCCGGTCCTGCTGTCGCGGCAATACAGTAAGTCAAGGTGCTTGGTTCGCTGCTGCTGGGACATACTCCCACACTGCCACATCAAAATATGAACATTAGAATTTTAAAGTATGTGGAATGAAAGTTAAGTGAGCACGCCTGTTTGCTCTCAACTATAGAATTGCTCATATTCAAATTACCAATAGCCATGGGGCTTTCCTCCCTTCAATCTTATAATGCTGCTAGCCAAATATTTTGATCTTTGTATAACTTGGCTACAAATAATGACTTTATGCAGAAATATCTAAAGTAGATCTGTGGTTACGGTATATTTGAGAATCTCTCAATTTCCAAATTTAAGGAGTTGACTGATCAAGTTGTTGATATTAGTACACCTCATATATTAAACTCCAATAAAGGGAATTTATTAAATCGCATGCTTTTGATCCTTAAGCAAAACTGAGTATTGTACGTGTGCAGAACTAAGGGTCGGACACAAAGGTGGCATGATTTTGGTTATACGACTTTATTAACCAGGAAAAGGATTGGGAAAACGGACTCTATGATCCTAAAGCTAAGAGGGGTTTCCCTGCCACAGAGAAATCTAAGGAAAGCATCTGTTGTGTCCCAAAACCCTACTTATAAACCTAACACTAATAACCTAAATATAATATGCAAGAGGGATTTCTTCCCAACATAAAGTGATAATTACATGTCTTGTCAACAGAAAAGTTCCCAATGTCTGGGGTGCTCAAAATAACAAAGGAAATGCTCAACAAGGTATTGCTCCAATGATTGGGGGTTTGCTCCTTTCCCCTGGATTCTTTCTGGTTCTGCTTTAGGAGTTTGTCTCCTCCTTATTTAGTTTCTGTTCCTTCTCTTAACTCCTTCTGTTCCAGACTCCTTACCTTCTTAAATTAACTTCACTGTATTCTTAGATTTTCATATGGGTGCAAGCCCCAGACTCGCATTGCTTTGTTATGCCAGCTTGGTGTACTCTCCTGTCAAGCACAGGTTTTCGTCCAATCTTCTAATCAATCTCTTTTTGCTTTCTGGGTCCCAGGCCCTCTTATTCTCATGTGAGAATGTGGGTGCGGGTCCCAGACTCGCAATGCGTGGTTGCAATAACCTGTTTTACTCTACTGCCAAGTATATAGCCTTCTTTCGTACTGTCTGTGTTTCTCTAAGGGCCCCAGACCCTCTTGTTCTCTGGCTTTTATATGGGTGTGGATCCCAGACCCACAATGCACTTCTGGTTTACTCTACTGCCAGGCATATGCTTCTTTCTACACTGTCTCTGTTTCTCTCAGGGTCCCAGACCCTCTTATATTGGGTCTCATATCGGTGCAGGTCCCTGACCCTCTTATTTTGTGGTCTGTTGCTGTTCTCCACTTACTTCCAGACCTCCAGCACCTGTTGGCCTGTCCGCGTACCTCTTCCGAGCACCGATGCTTCCCTCTGAGGCTACGGCAGCGTTCATGCGTTCTCTGCCGTCAGCGGCATTCCTGCCGGTCAACGTTCAGTTACTCTTCTCGTTGGCAGTCGCTCCACCAGTCTCTGCTCACTTCTTGGGATGGAATTATGCTTTCGAGCGGCTTGCCGGACTTAGGGGCACACAGAGGTTTTTTCAGGCAGTGAGCAAAGTATCTCCTTTTCCTTGGCCTACCTTCTCACTTCGGTACCCCTCTGTGCTCAGCGTCTCCCGCTGTGCTCCCCTGTTCACTGGGGCGGCGCCTCCCAGCTTCCTCGTCAGAGAATGGATCTCTCCATGTTGGTATCGCTCTGATGTTTTGTATTTCCTTGAACCAATGAAATGCTTGGTTCTCCAGAGTGATCTGCTGTTAGGCTCACCTGGCTCCCACAGGGGCGTCGATCGGACCCGGAGAGCTGCGACCTCCTCCAACGTGAAGCGCAGTGCAGAGATGACAGACTGGACTGGACCGCCTAATCTTTTCTGCTTGACCCGTAGAAGTATTCTCCTGCAAGTGGAGAAAGGGATTTAGCCACCCGTGGATTCTAGTAATGGCACCCCACTGTTCTCCCCACTAATCACCACCGATATTCACTTTCAGTAAGCTAACCCTATGTTTTTAAATGATGAGCTCTCCATCCTGCGTGGAACGCAGGGGCGCGTAGATACCAGTTACTTCACTGGTTTGAAGGCGTTGGAAGAGTTCCGGATGAATATTGACTCCGAGGTTCCAGGCGAGAACCCGTAAGTATAAAGTTCAAAGAGTTCAATATGTCCGATGTTCACTCTTGTACATTCCTTTCTTGTGTTGCAGCTGGATCCAAGGGAAGATTGTCTTGTGGCAGCTGATGGTGTTCAGGTAAGAGTCTGTATTACCCAACACTGTCCGGTAAAAGATGTGTGTATTTAAATTGCTGGTTTCTCTCTCCTTACAGGTGCGGGGTAAGAAGTTGTGGTTTGTTACAGAATAATGCTTCCGGTTGTTAATCAGGTAAGTCTATGGTGGAGAGGTTGTATTTCTTGGCTCTCTCGGCTCACCTTATGTTTCTTTTGTCCCCTAGATGGTGGAATTCGGCGAAGAAAATGATGGAGGCTGCGCCGGATCGAAAAATGCTGTGAGGACTGGTGAGTATGGTGCGGAGCTGCAGCTGGTGATGCGACGCTTGTAAAATAATGTCCTTTTCAAGTTCGAAGACGTGATGGATCCGGAATTCAGATAAGGATTGAAATAATATCTGTATTCTAACCTTTCCTTCTTCTTTCTTCTATTGCTAGGAGCTCTGAATTCGAGACGGGCGTGGCTGAAGACTGGATGCTGACTGCAGGCACGGTGAGTGTTATGCTGCTGGATGCAGAATAACACGAAGCATGTGCTGCTGTTCGGGCGTGGTTTAAATAGCCTCCAAAGTAGTTCTAGGTAAGAAGTCCCTAGAACCACACCCGAGTAAAAAATAGTCCCTGTAGTAAAATAGTCCCATCCCGGTCTCACGTTGGCTTGGATTCATTTGCAGCATGGTCTGCATGAGGTAAGTAAAGTCTATGAGCCTGGCGCCTATGGCGCCAGGACTGATTTCTATTATGAGCCTGGCGCCTAAGGTGCCAGGACTGAAGCCAGACAGCCCCCAGCCGGGGCTGCTGGGATTTTATTAAATATCTGGATGCCTGCTCCCAGCGCTGATGGGCTTGATCCGGATGCCCGGGGGTAGGCATCATGACATCTGCATACTCATGGTGATTTTTTTCTTCACGGTACTTGTAGTGGAGCTATATGAAAGGCGATTTGTATTTTTAGGGTCACTAGTCTGGTCTAACATATTAGGTTGATTAATGTTACAATAGCAGACATTGGCACTGGTGGACAAGAGGCAAGAAGAATTTGGCTTGGGGAAAGATGGAGGGTTTAACAAGGCGGTGGTATACTGCATTCACTGGGAGTGGTCGTCCCTAATCCCATGAGGGGCCTCCTCTCCCATGCTATCCTCCCTCGGTGCCCCAAGCCCATGGGGATTATTGTACCGTGGATGCACCGCCCTGGCCCCATGGGAAAGGTCTCTCCTTAGGGGAGAAGGGACGGCATCCAAAGATTCGTCACTGTATTGGAAACCTATCAGGATGGTAATGAAGGAGCCAGAATGTCCAAAATTGGATATTGCCAATGAGAATCAGAAGCTAAAACAAACATATAAAAATTGCATTAGATCCCACATTACAGTCGACTTATGCCGAGAAATGTTTGGAATTGTATTTATAATCTTGAAAATCCTTAAAAAGAACTTTCTGACATATCCATTCTCGAAAGCAACCTGGAAGAGACATTTTTCTCAAAAATGTATTACATCTTTGAATAATGTAAGTTCTGTCAAATTTGAGAATCTCCCACTGTGGAAGGGTTGGTCTTTTTAGAGTCGACATGGAGCAAAAAATCTTACAATCAAAAAGGTCTAGAGCAGGGTTGTCCAACTCTATGGCTCGAAGGCCGGAAACATGTCAGATTTTCAGGATACCCCTCATTAATATTCATACGTAAAATTTGCATACAATAATTCTAAATGTATGCAAATTGTTTTTCATGAATATTAATGAGATATATCCTGAAAATTCATCAGGATGCCGGCCCTCGATGCCTGGAGTTGGACAACCCTGCTCTAGAACTACACGCACAGATGGTCTGCCTAATCTAGTGATGAAAGATAATCCTTCACTATGGGCAAAACTATGTATTGCAAAACTGTTTGAAGAAGTAATAAATAGATGTGTTTTACTTGTTACCTGACTCCAAAGTCACGTTCTTCTAATATACAATAAAGAGACCATACTGACCCACACAATTATCTCCCGATTGCACTTTTGGATTCCACAAGGAAAATATTTGCCTCCTTCCTGCTTGATTAATTAGAACAGTGGGCCATTTTGTCAGGGTGATTGGCAAAGTACCAAACAGATTTTAGAAAAAGTATTAGGTCTGTTGTTTATGGCTTCCACAGTCAATACAGTCACAGGCTTGGATGATTAGAATGCCCCACTCTATCCAGCTTGTGTGGAGTTAACCTCTGCCTTTTACTGGGTAGATCAGCAAAGGCTGAAGAATAAATTATGGTTATGGGGCATCCCAAAATGCCTCTCGAAGCTGATAATAGAACTACATAGGAACACTACCATTCAGGTGAGAATGTACTGGGGTCCTTATCTGTGGACACAAAAATATATACAGTTCTATGTCAGGGTTGCTTTTTGGCACTTTGCCTCCTTAACCTATATTTGCCTGATCTACATGACGAAATTGGAAAACTAAAATGTGTCCTCTTCTAGCGAATTACTAACCTTTGCAGATTATATTATTTTATTTGATAATGCACAGATGTGCCTCCAGTTTCCTTGGCTGGGATGAAATCCTACATTGAGGCAAAAACCTCAAAAATGAACCTTACAAAAATATGCTATCTTAATTTCCAAAAGTGACAAGAAAGCATGTAAATATAATTGGTTCATTGAAGGTGAATGTTTAAGTGTAACCCAACATCTAATATAACTAGGATTTCAATTGTATAATACGCCTAGAAAAACAAATATATTCTCTGAGTTAAAAATTAAGGTTACCCCCTTTGGGAATGAAATAACCAGGATATGTTTTTTGTACACTTTATTTCGGCAAACATGTGCCATAAAAGCCATTGCAATTACGCAACAAATTAAAACATTACATTCACTGAGGTTAAAACAGATACAATAAAAGAAATAACATAGAGACACAACAAAAAAGCATTCAGTCAAAGGCCTGAACCAACAATGGGCCTCATTACGAGTATGGAGGCAGCCATGCCCTTATTATGGGTATGGCTGACTCCATACCGGGCTCCAGTACCAGGTTCCTCCAATGAGTACTCACCTGGCTATTCCAACCATGGAGGACCTGGTAAATCCTCATTGGAAAAACCCATCCCCATTCCCATTTGAGCCCCATGGGGCTCAATGGGAATGAGGAGGAAGCTAATAACGGGCCCGTTAATAACACACCCGTTATTAGCTTCTTGGTCCCCTCGCGGGACACGGAAAGGACGTCTGGTTTTACCAAACGTCTGTTCGGGGTCCCGCAAGGGAACCTCGTAATAGGGCATCCCGTAATGAAGGGTGCCGGTCCCGTACCGGCACCCTTCATTACGGGAGGGCCTATATTGTAATGATGCCCAAAATGTGCAAACAGTACTTGATCACTAATACAGAAACGATGGGCCTCATTACAAGTACGGCTGTAGGGGGTTAACGGCACCGGTAAGGATGCCGGTGCCTTTAACCCCCTACCGCCACATTCCGAGCTCCCTTAGCGGGAGCCGCTAAGGGACCAGGGAGCTAATAACGGGCACGCTATTTGCAGGCCCGTTATTAGCGCCTTCCCCATTCCCATTGAGCCCTATGGGGGCTCGAATGGGAATGGGGAATTGTTTTCAGAATGGGGACTTACCGGGTCCTCCAAGGTCGGAATGACCCGGTAAATCCCCATTCTGACTACCCGGACCCGGACACGGATTTGGAGGCAGCCATGGCGCTAATAGCACCATGGCTACCTCCAAACTCGCAATGAGGCCCGATGAGTCCACGTTAAGGTGCAAATTGCATAGTTCTTAGATGAATATCATTAAAAACAGCTAGTTTCTCGATCATTATACCAGCAAACACAGTGAACACAGAATAATAGCCAATCCCTAAACAAAATGCATGTAAAACATCACATCCAGACAACTCATACACAGAAAATCACCACACTCTCCTTTTTAAGCCTTAGGTATAGGAACTATATAGCAGCTCCTTAGGTTCCAAGCTCCCTTTAAAAAGGAAACCAATGCCCATGCCACATAGTGGTTATCTGCCTTTAAAAGGAAAATTAAGTCTGGCCGAAATTGCACAAAATTCATCCGTCGCGAAAAACTGGAAGGATTGTGCATTGCCTAATAAACAAAGAAAGAGTAAAACACATTACGAAGTGTAAAATGTCCTCTGTTGGATACCCACACAGAGGACATCTAGAGGTATCTGTATAGCCCTCCCAGTTTGCAGTAACTGTTCTCAGCAACAGCAATCTGAACAGGCTCTAGTTAGTGCCCAGCGATCATGGCTGGATGATATCTACCGAGCTAATCATAGCCAACCTCCTGTTAGCAGGGATGAGCAATGCACTGGCTTCACAATGTTCTTTAATGTTATTCGTGAAAGGTTTTTTCAGATTAGATGCCTGTTCAGTGCTTGCCAGGTTCATAGGCGGAAACAGTGAAGGAACATTGGACTGAAGCAACAAACCATTTAAGTACTTGATCCAATTAATTTTCTTCCAGCCTTCGACCCCCATAATGGCCATGAGAATATGCTGCACCTGGGC
This sequence comes from Ambystoma mexicanum, assembly GCF_040938575.1. NCBI lineage: Eukaryota > Metazoa > Chordata > Amphibia > Caudata > Ambystomatidae > Ambystoma > Ambystoma mexicanum. Next base: position 224,004,649 of record NC_090923.1, on the reverse strand, counting down.
AGCCCTTGGGTTAGACCATACCCTTAGCCAAAAAGAAATGAGAGCCAAAACCAGTCATCCTCCAAAAACCCAAGCCCCAGTTCAGCAGGAATGGAATACATAGGGGCTGAGCTGGGTAATCCCAAGAACTCACTCAGAAATGTCTTCTCTCGCATTTGAAGAGCGGTAATCCTCTCAAAGCACCATAGGCACGCACCGTAGTTAGTAGCAGCCTGGGTTTGGGGATTTATATAACTTCAAGATCATATGCAAAGGCTGCCCAGTACACATGGCTTTGAAACGAGAAACCGCTTCCATAGATGGACCCATACGACCTACATGGCCTTTTCCAGTAACAGAAAAAGAGAAATGAATAACCGAGTAGTCAAATTCGTTCACTTTCGGGTTTACCAAACCATTGCTCAACACTGGGTGTATCTTTAAAGACTTCCTACCTGGGCCACATGCCATGACTGCTAATTTTGCTGTGTTACTCTTTAAGTCAAGAGAGTTGATAAATACTGTATATTCCAAGATCAGCCTCGGGAGTGCATTCGGGGCGTGGGCTATCAGAACATTGTCATCAGCATAGGCCAATACAGGCGATGCCGTACTGCCCACTGTCAGAAAGTTGCATCCCGTTGCCACCAAGGCATTATGCAATCTGTTGATGTACAACGTAACCAAAACAGGGGCCAGTACACAACCCTGATGCTCACCCACATTTACTTAAAAAAGGGGGCGTCGCTCCCCAAACCGAACACATTCTCTATTGCTCAAATGTATGCGTCTAAGAATAGTTATGATCTCCATGGAACAATTCATGGACCCGATCACTGTCCACAACATCGCTTCATTGACCTTGTCAAAGGTGGTGCACAGAACCATGAAAGCCAAAAAGACAATCTCCCTGTCACAAAAACTGACTTGGCCAGTAGTACAAACACATTTATGGCCTGTTCCGCAGTGCCCCCTCCAGGTCTAAGGCCCAACTGGATGTCCAACAAAATATTATTTGATGAGATCCACTGCTCAAGGTGAACTAGCAGGACTTGCCCAAAGATCTTAAAGCACGTTTCCACTCATGGTATCAGTTTAAAAGCCATTGGATAAGCCCAATTACCCTCTTTAAAAATGGGAAAAATAATAGCCAGTCTCGAAGAGGGGAAGGTTCCCAATTGCCAACATTGCATACAACTCTGGGTAAACAATAATGCTCACAGCTCATCGCATGCTTGGAAAAAGTCTGCAGGAAGAGCTTAAGGACCAGGAGCACGATTATGAGATTGATTACAAACAGCTGTCAGCTCCTCCTTCCAAGAAAAGGAACGGGGAGTACATAGGGAATGGGTTTCCTCAGACTTTGAGGGACCATAATACAAAGAAGAAAAGTGCTCAACCGAGGCAGCGGCCTGTACATGGCACTCGATTCCTTTTCTTATGAACTTATATTTTGGCCCTGGACTACAAAATCTCAGAAGTCCCTGACATAATTTGCCTCTACAGACCTCAACAGGGAATTCCAGGCCTCTTCTTCTAGTTCCCTCTTCCTAAGCTCAAGAGCCAACCGATACTCTGAAAGAGACTTTATAACTACACCTTTAGACCTTTCTGCAGAATACAAAATCGATAAGAGAGCTCCCTTGCAAGCTCTTCCGCGTTCGTTAAACCAACCTTTACGTGTCTGCCCCTTATCAATAAATTGACTCTGAAAGGAGTTTGGCACCATGGCCATAAACTCAAGAAAGTTTGCTACTAGCTCGGACGGAATAGTGTCTGCCTTCAATATGTTCAACATCCGTGCAGAACACAGAGGACCCAAACTTTTGTAGAAAGTGCCAGGATACATTTTCTCCCATTTAACCTTGTATTTTTGGTGTGAGTTGATCGATACACCCTCAATATTTTTAAGTCTTATGGCGGGAGTAGAGTCAAACTGACAGAGGATTTTCAGGCAAATCGGAAAATGGTCACTATGGGGCTCTGAGAGTACTTCAAAATCGTGTATCAGGTACCAATGGTTAACCTCCATGTGATCATAATCAATTCTGGAAGAACCTAGGTGATTGCTGAACGTTCTCTTACCCAGGACATCCAGACACACACAGGCATTTACAGCGCCGAGACCCCACCTTATGAGCCAAGATCCTAGCTGTAATCCTCTGGGACAAGTAGGGGGGTCCAACATTCTTGAGGGAAGAATCCCTAAGACCTCATCTTCCGTCCAAGATAAATACATAATAATGCAATTTCATCACGTTTCCCTTTCTACAACAGAGAACTTATACCATCCTTTGTATACAGTCTAGAGGTAGTACACCTCCCCGGATTGGGATACAATTAATTTTACTGAAGGACTCATGTGGAAGAAAGTCCCAAACGTACCCCTTTCCTTAACCATAGCCATGATAGGACTTGAACTGGGTGTACAATCTATACGCTCTATTATTTCTTGCAAAAGAATTAATGCCATTTCATAAATTCTGAATTCTCCCAAATCATTGTTATATCACTGTTATATCAAGATCTCAATTAAATCTTAAGGGGAAGCACGTCTAAAATCCTGGATGAATGTTTTGCAGGAGGCAATGATATACTAAATGAAATTAGTTGTAGTCAATTGATCTTGCAAGAAAATCCGGGAAAGGTAAGAATTAAAAAAGGGAAGCATGATAGGTATCTACAACATACACTGATTTATAAATATCTATTACATTTTGAATTTACAACAATCCTAAGGTGTTACAATAGATCTGTGTGAATTAATCTAGGCGGAAAATAACATAGCATAAAAGTGCAAAGTGAAAAGCTTTGAAATGCCAACAATTTCGAGTTGTGTTTTTTCAAATGATGACGATGTTATATTAAAAGGACTGCTTACATTTATTAAAATAATGATTGTTTTGAAAGAAAGAAATTGTAAAATGAGTATATGCATATACCCTTACTTTAGAAATGGTGTTCTTTGGGTTACTTTCGTTTTGCCAAATCTTGCAACAGATCGCGCGGGAACAGAAAAAGTAAGTGAAATAAATATAGCTTCTTATTTTTACTCAATAAATTGAAATCGGTTTCCATTGCGCAGCAATTAATGAATTAATGTGCGAGTATACACATGAATATGAAAAAGAATGTTGTTTCCATGACTGAAATAGACAATAATTGCACAAGGAATCACCTGCAGTAAAACTGCTAATGAGAGGGCACTAAAGAAAAAAAATAAAAGGGCGCGAACATGTAGGGAAGGTTGATAAAGAATTGAATGAGCAAAATACTGAACGTTCGATATTATCTGATACAGCATTTTAGTAGGGGCTTAATTCGAAAAAAAAGTCCATTCCTTTTTTTTTATTCAACATTTTCGTTACATATTTGCTTACATATTTATTCTCTTTTCCATATGGGAAATAGTCGATTCAGGGAAATAATGTGCGCCGAAAATTCCCGCTCAGAGGTGCCAAAACGTGCGAATCGCAGTGCAAGTGCGAAAATCGCAGTGCAAGTGTGAAAATCGCCGGGATACCAGCACACAGCGATTCATGGAAGTCCGTGCGCGAGAAAAACATTGGATGTGCGCTAAAAATGTGTGCCGCGCAGGCCGGCGCACAGGTCATCCGACAGCGTGCGCCACGGCCACTGCGAAATCGCACATAGCGCGGCGCACATCACAAAAGTAGGCGGAACGCGGGGCGTAACACTCGGAATGGGGAACAGCGCGTGAAAATATGGGCGTCACGGGGGAAGTACGGGAGGCAAGTGCGCGGAACGCCCACACGCTCGCCTACAACCCGTATTCATGGAATCGAATAGGGCAAACCAGCGCACGGTCAAAGACGCGCACAGGGCCAAACAAGTACGCCACAAGAAAGCAGGCGGTAGCGCACCTGCGACTTAAAAAAATGTGCGCCAAAATGTGCGCTAACAAAAAGCACACATATACAGCCATGATGAATGGGCCATACAGTGGCCCTCTAGGACAAATGAGGTGCAAAGGGGCACCGACAAACACGGACACCCGCTGTGTGAAAAATAGCATGTGCGCGTGTTCCTGGGTGCACGGGAAGTTCCACACGCGATTGGCCTGGGTACGTGTACTTCGGGTGCGCAGGAAGTTCCACATGCGATTAGCCTGGGTACGTGTACTTCGGGGTGCGCGGGAAGTTCCACACGCGATTGGCCTGGGTAGGTGGGGCTGCGCGGGAAGTTCCACACGCGATTGGCCTGGGTAGGTGGGGGTGCGCGGGAACTTCCACACGCGATTGGCCTGGGTACGTATACTTCGGGGTGCGCGGGAAGTTCCACACGCGATTGGCCAGGGTACGTGTATTCCGAGGTGCGCGGGAAGATTCACACGCGTTTTCAGCAGGGTACATGTATTTCGGTGGTGCCGGGGAATGCTACACGTGATTTGGCCATGTGGGTCCTCCCAGGTGTTCCCTCTACACCCTCCAGGGCCCCTGCAGGCAGCCCACACCACAGGGTACTACCCTGCACCCCTGCTCATGTCCCACAGGCAACCCATCCACCATGGCCATGCCCACCAGCCAACCCACATGTCACCTTGCACTACTGATCACCAACACATGTCTCCCATCACTCCACCCCCCAGCCACCAGGGGCAGCCTCCACCAGGCCCCCACTCATGTCCCCTATCACCCCCACCCACCAGCAGTGCAGGGGCAGCCTCCACCAGGCCCCCGCTCATGTCCCCTATCACCCCCACCCCCCAGCAGTGCAGGGGCAGCCTCCACCAGGCCCCCACCCCTGTCTACAACCACCCCCACCCCCCAGCAGTGCAGGGGCAGCCTCCACCAGGCCACCACTCATGTCTCCCATCACCCCCACCCCCCAGCAGTGCAGGGGCAGCCTCCACCAGGCCCCACCCATGTCTCCCATCACCCCCACCCCCCAGCAGTGCAGGGGCAGCCTCCACCAGGCCCCCACTCATGTCTCCCATCACCCCCACCCCCCAGCAGTGCAGGGGCAGCCTCCACCAGCCCCCCACCCATGTTTACCTCCACCCCCAACCCCCAGCAGTGCAGGGGCAGCCTCCACCAGGCCCCCACCCATGTCTACCACCACCTCCACCTCCCAGCCACCAGGGGCAGCCTCCACCAGGCTCCCAAACATGTCCCCTTGCACCCCCAGCCACCAGGGGCAGCCTCCACCAGGCCCCCACTCATGTCCCCTATCACCCCCACCCCCCAGCCACCAGGGGCAGCCTCCACCAGGCTCCCACACATGTCTCCCTGCACCCAAACCCCCCAGCCACCAGGGGCAGCCTCCACCAGGCCCCCACTCATGTCCCCTATCACCCCAAGCCCCCAGCAGTGCAGGGGCAGCCTCCACCAGGCCCCCACTCATGTCTACCACCACCCCACCCCCCAGGAGTGCAGGGGCAGCCTCCACCAGGCCCCCACTCATGTCTCCCATCACCCCCACCCCCCAGCAGTGCAGGGGCAGCCTCCACCAGGCCCCCACCCATGTCTACCCCCACCCCCCAGCCACCAGGGGCAGGCTCCAGCAGGCTCCCACACATGTCCCCCTGCACCCCGCCCCCAGCCACCAGGGGCAGCCTCCACCAGACTCCCACACATGTCCCCCTGCACCCCCACACCCTAGCCACCAGGGGCAGCCTCCACCAGGCTC